>NC_088709.1:71150102-71407602 GCF_963576615.1 Watersipora subatra
TTTAGCAAGAGGTGTGTATTCGCGTAGAATGATATTGCATTTAACAGACTTTTGATACATCTTTACTATTATAAATAAAAAAAATTTTTTTAGGTTTTCAAAAGTCTTTTTTGTTGCAAAACTTGTAGCTAATAGTGTTTCTAGTCAGGAGCTGATAACTTTTGTTAAAAGATGAAAATGCAGATATTATTAGCAAATCAATTGTATCTGCTTGTATTACATCTTTAAAATTAGTTTTGACGGTCTATAGAGCTCCTTTTTGTGTTTAAATACAAAACCTTGTAATATCTTGCTAAAAAGTAATAAATTTTTTTATATCAGCTGAAATTTCGAAGTACAGTTTAATTAAAACTTAAATGGTTGAAGAAGAGTGCCCTACTTGTTGTACTGACCTGGGAAATTTGGAAATTAAAAAATTGGCTTTTAAAAGTATTCGTTTGAAATTAACTGGACGTGGTGAGCGAAACTCACTTGTTTTAAAATTCTTTGCTTTTTGGAAATCTGTATTAATTTAAAATAGCAAACTACTTTGAATTAAATTTGATACCATCTAAATAGCTTTTAATCTAAAATCAGAACTTTGTTTATCCAAATTCTTGGTTTTGAACCATTTAAATTCAACTTCTAGCAATATTATATATTATAAAATAAGATAATACATTATATCAAATCTTATATAATATACCATAATATGATAGGCTAATCTATTTGAAAACTTGATTGCAGCATACAAACTTGCTGTTTTTCTTGTTTCTAAAAGATTATGAAAATGTCTGAATGAGAGACTGATTACTGGTAATTTTTGAAGAGAACTCAAGTTATTTTTAAGACTGCTGTTTTTCATGAAGAATGGGGGTGCTTCGATGACTCCTGAGGGCTTCCCCTCAAGAAGTTATGGCAACAATTACCCTCTCAGAGCCAGCAAAGGTTCTGTAATGGAAGGAGGAGTTAGGGTTCCGACTATCTATTTGGATCCGAGGCTAGAGAAAAATACTCGAGGCACGAAGAGAGATTTCTTAATGCACATAACTGATTGGCTGCCAACATTTCTTAGTCTTGCAGGCAGTGAGGTTACAGCCAAAGGTGAGTTCTAATTTGATAAAAAGTTTTTCTAGTTTAATTTTAAAACATGCGCTTTATCTATCATAATAATTAAAAACACAAAACTAAAAATATAGATTTTAAAATTTCAAACACATTTCTGTTGACTTAATTTCTCTGAACAAGTTTGTTAAAGTTTCAGCTCCATCTTTGTGCAAATCAACAGTTTATTTTGATGCTCTGTTGGTAGTGAGCCCATTTGTCACATTTTAGAAATAGATGGAGTTTCACAGCTGCCGAATCTTGGCAATTCCTTCCATTCTTTAGACCGATACAAGGTGCGAGAAAGCTTCCTTGTTAACCTTGACACCATTGATGAGAATGAAAAAGTTTATAATTGCACGAACAGAGATGCGGCATACAGGTGAACTATGTATTGTTTTATATCTCGGTGCAAATGAAGCGCTGACTTCACCCCTACTCAAGAAAAAAGTCTAATTATTTTTTGATTATTTATTTTTCACTGTAGTACGTACGCAGCATTTTAAGAAAGTACACTTTATCTTTTGTTCAAAAGTTTTATGCAGTGTTTTAAGATTTTTTAAAATTCATAACTGACTACATTTCTTTTGCGTTCTGAGTGACACACTAGAAAGTTGAATTCTTTTGTTCAAATTATTTTTTAACTGTATTCTTAATTGATTTTTCATGTTTTAAAAATATGTTATTGAAATAATTTTTTATCAAGGAAATTTTTTAAGAACGCCTCATAAAAACTAAAATGGCTTCAGTAAAACATACTTACCAGAAAATTCTAGTAACATATATAACTTTGATCAATGATGAGTCACTCGGTTTTGCGAAACTAACAATTAGAATACTACACGTTTTTAAAAACTTTTTACTTTTTCAAAACATTTTTAGAGAGCATAAATACATTTTGAAATTTTTTCAGCATGCACAGATCATCCACAGTTTTGAAAAAAATAGCAAAATCTAAGTTTGAACAGGAGCTTCTCCGAGCTAGACTTGAGACTGGCAGAAAGAATAAGTTATTCGTCTACTTTATAATTTAAATAGTTTTTACAAAGTTTATGTCATTTCTAAATAACTGTTCTTGAATCTAAGAGAAACAGATAACATTGAAGGTGGAGAAACTGGAAATTGGTCTATGGAGTTCGGTCAACATGGACCATGAAAGAAGGAGGACCTTATGAGTACAGGAAACCTGAAGAATCTCCAGAATTACCCACCATCACTGGAGACAGCATTGAAGTAGGGTTCGGCTCTAGCAGAGGTGTTAGAGGCCTGTTCAATATTCGAGGTGGGTTTCATTATACTTAACTGAAACTTGCATGATAAGTAATGACTTGATTTACAATGTTCGCAGCATGCTCAATGTATAGCCTCAGAGACATGCAGCAAAGTTAGCCTTTAAACCTAACAGACTTCCAAAAACAAGCGTAACCTAAAAGGGAAAAAACCATTTAAGTTTTTTTCAGCGCAATGGTGTTTTACTTTCTATTATAGAATTTGGTGATTGACAAACAGCCTTGCTAACCTTTGAGCTTTTGCAGTAATAATATGTGTTTAATACTAATATATGTGCCTACTAATATACTGATAATATTAACAATGGTATAATAATAAAATATAATAAAAATTTAATATAATCAAATAATAATATCTATATTATAATAATTTGTTTCTTGTCCTAACAGGATAAAATAGTTATCATTGAATTGTATTTATTACTGCAGCTTAAACCTAATTTAGATTTTAAATAAATTAAAAATGAGAATAAACATTTAAATAAAAAAATTAAAAAAAAATTAAAAATGACAATACAAAATTTGATAGATGTTAAACAGCAGAGTATGAAATATTGCAACTAGTAAAAATAGTTGTCAAGCATAAAATAACTATTTTGGTTTTATTTATAAATCTTTTATTATAACATTGAATAATCGTTGACTGAGGAGACATCTCAAAGTATGCCAAAATTCGCTTTTTTTGTGTAAAAATTGGCAGAAAAAACACATGTGGTTTAGGCAATAGAGCTCTTGTTCAGCAAGTAAAAAAGGTTTCAGTTTGGAGTCTCGCAAAGTTCTCTTGATGGTGTCCAGAATGAAATATGATTGTAAATATTTACAATTTCTTACCACAATAAAAAACAAGTTTTCACCTGAAGTTAAAATACACATTGCTAATATAAATGAATATATATAATATTATATATAAATGTATATATTATAATATAATATATAATAATATATTAATATAAATGTATGAGTTACTTTGTTTAAACTACTCATACATAAGTAGATTTGTTCTTTTGTACGATCAGCTAAGTTGTTAAATGCGTACGTCACCTGATCACATCACCTGACCTCATAAACTCATACCAAATTTGGCTAGCTGCTACCTGCTTCTTTTGGTTACTCTTGCATAATTTGACTTATATTTTGTGTTGAACTTTATTATTTATTGTTGGAAAAGTTTTGAGTATTTAAGTAAGTCTAGCAACTAGTTCAGGAGTATTTGAACTACTGAATAAGAAAAGAGCTAATAGGACATAACATCAATATGAAAGGTAATT
Organism: Watersipora subatra; assembly: GCF_963576615.1. NCBI lineage: Eukaryota > Metazoa > Bryozoa > Gymnolaemata > Cheilostomatida > Watersiporidae > Watersipora > Watersipora subatra. The sequence continues at coordinate 71,153,743 of NC_088709.1, forward strand.
ATAGAGTTAAAGCAGGCAGGTTTGGTTAAACCAAGTGTCATTATTTAGGGCAGTAAGTGTCAAGGTCATATGAAATCAGCCAATTATAGCCAGTACATATTTCAGTATTTTGAATAGAAGAGATTTGGATGTAGCATTCTTTAAAACACTGGATGAATTTCTACATGAATATTCCAAAACCATTGTTTTGTTTAAATGTTTAGCATCTGCAAGCAATAATTGCTAATTTTTTAGGTCTAAAACTAAAAATTTGCAAAGCAACCATTTTTTTGCAAACAGTTCAAACCAAAATCTCAATTTATTCGCATTCCTCAGTCATCTATCCTTTGCTGTTGTAGATGACCCGAGTGAGACCCGCAACTTGTACGATGACTATCCAGAGCTCGTCGCTAAAATGGTTGAGATGGTAGAAAAGGAAAGGAAGCACATGGTTGCCAGTGTCTTTAAAGACAGCCAGGGCATTACTGACACAAATACGAATGAAATGGACGGTGTTTACATTCCGAAGCTGGGGTTTTGCAACCCGCAGTCGGACTTCCTGTTACAACATAATAATTTAAAGTGTAAACAAGTAGCGTTAGGGGAAACATGTGACAGCGCTGATGATGGCTCACTATAACCAGAACAACAGCTAAGCTGTTGAATTGTTTGCAAGTTTTTGAAAAGATTAATCGCAATTATGCTGATAGGTCTGTTCGCAGTAAGCATCTGTGTGACCTAATTTGCAATAATATGTTCCCTTACAGAGAGTATTAGTGTGAACTAATTTGCAATTATAGGTCTGTTTAGAGTGAGCATTTTGACCTAATATACAATGTTAAGCTGCTTATTACAAAGCTCACAGAGACTGGCAGCACACCTCTAACCACATCAAGTCAGCTTAAGATGGTTGGCAGCAATAACTGGCTACACAATAGAATCTTGTTGTCACCATATGATTAATAAAAGCACCAGTTGATTTTTATTCCTGTGTATTTACCAGATATTAATGTTAACGTGTAAATACTTGATAATAATAATAATAATGAATAATGTGTCAGAATACTTAAACACAAGCCATGCTTGTGTTTAAGTATTCTAACTTGCCCATAACAATATAAATAAAGAAATAAAAAGTCCATTAATGTCTATGAAGATTTTTTATATAAAATCATGTTTATTTGATTCAAACGTTTCACAGAAAAACCCAGTATTACTTTGGATGTATTACATAGAATAAATTAGGATGTTATGAGTTTATAAGAATGTGATAATGATAAATGTATCACAATAAGTATATGGCAAAAGGTAAATTGATAATAAACATAAATAAATAATAGACATCAATGGCAGATTTTAAGTTACTGTATGGTATGCAAAACTGGATTGGAGACGATAATTTAATAAGCTTATTACAAACAGTATCAACATGGTTACTCCAAAAGAAAATCTAGCAGTTTTATCTCACGTCTATAAGTAACAGATTAGTTGTTAAATTCATCAGCCAAGTTGTTTCAAAGGTTTGAGTGGGTGTTATAAAGAAAAAACTACAAATCTTTGTACATTGATTGTCAGATAAATTGAAACACACCAATTGCTGATAATTTGCATGGTGAGATTTCAATTTGCCTCAATAACTTTCAAATCTTTGTGATGTTTTATCAAAACAGATTCTGGGAGTAGGTCAAGGAAAATAATTTACATATAGGCCTATTAGAAACAATACTAGAGCAATAAGAGATCTCTGTGGAACACCATCATTTATTTTTGACATTAAGAATTTTTCATTCGCGACATTTCGAAGCTTTGTTTGCGAAAATATGACTAAAGAGCTTGAAGGAATTTTTAAAACCAGCAAGTTTTAAAAATTTAAAAATTTTAATTTTTAAAAATTAAAAGCAACAGTTTATCAAATAATATTTCGTGATTGACACATTCAAAACTTTAAACGTCAAGCAAACTTTTTCACCTTTCGTTTTGAGGTCGAAACAAAATCTGAAATCAGTTCATGAACTGCATCACCAAATGAGTAAGTTTTTTCTGAAATTGATATAAAATATCATTTTTGAAGAAACAAGAGTAGATGTGAATATTTAAGTGTTACGTCAGATAAAATAGAGAGTTATGAGATATAGGGAAGATTCGATGTGCTGCTGTTATATCTTTAGTTTAGAACTGAAATCCTACTTTGTCACTAAGTATGTGTTTAGCTTTGAAACTCTAAAACAAGGGCAATAGCTGTGAGGTTTTTTACATTTTACATTTAAAGCTTGCCAGAATTTACGTTTATTTCTGGGTTTGACTGCTAAACAAGTTCGTCAATACATTTTTGTTTTATGAGATTCGTGACAAAGCTGTGCTGCTTTTTTTAAGCAGACTAATCTCTGCAGTTTTTCAGTTTTTCTCTCAACTTAATATTTTGCTGTACCTTGTTTTCATGGTTGTTACCATTCATCAGATAAAATTAAAATGAACTGAAGCTCATATGACTGTACGTGAAAACATGTGTTTTCATTCTTCCTGTTCTCCTTCCGCAACCTTCTTCTTCATCAGTATATATATATATATATACACATTTATTATATATATATATATATTATATTTAATATATATTTTGAATGTTCACAGATGAATTTTCTTTTCAACATAGATTCAATGTACAATGAGTTATTTAATTTTACCTTGCGTTGTTTTCAGGTGCAAAATAGCTAATATTTTAATAAGCAGTACGCAAATTGCAATAACTCACATGAAAAATTTTGAACATTCGCAACACTTGTTTTACAATACTGAAAAACAAGTGTTGCATATTGTAAAACACGTGTTATGGTAAACAAATTTATGGTTATTATTAAAAGTAACAATAACTATAAATTTTGACATTTTTTGGTTATTATTACTTTTAAATTTTTGTCTTTTGCTAAAACTTTCAAGTTCTGATACCTTTTTAGTTAGAATAAAAATAAGACAATGCGGTGTTTATTTTGAATAAGTACGAATACAACCATAAATGCTCCATCTTTTCACTAGTCTCGTGTTAAATAATAATCACATTTCAGTGCATCAACCAGAAGGTATGTTTAATTTTAACTTAGTAATTACTTTACTCTCCTCATTTCCATAGCATTAGGAGTTATGTTCTATTGCCACAACACTTGATGCAGTTATTTTACACATTTTAAACAAACAATCCTTGATGCGCTTTCTTTCATTTGCCATTATTCTTTTCTTCCATTCTTTATCTCATTTATATTTGTTCATAATCTTGACCCAATGCAATCCAATGATTGCATTGAAAACTATGAACAGTGAAAACTATGAACCACGGCACACAACCATCTGTGGCTACTTACCTGAATAGTACGTGAGTTCAACTGATTGACTTACTGTATGTTATATATATAGCACACCGCCTTTCCTTGTCAAGCCTTTTCAGGTCTTTTTCTTGCACAAACTCTACTAAGTTGAACTGGTACACATCCATGTGGTGTTTGTGACATGAACACCTTTCATAGAGCAACCCATCTCATAGAGCAATTAATCTGCTTGTTTGGACTTTCCTTGCTGGTGAAGATGGCAGCTCTTGTCTTGTCAGTCAGCTTCATGATGCAAAACACTTTGAAATAATTTCAGAGTAGCCCAAGTTTGTAGCTAGCTCATTGTTTTGTGGTATTTTTAAATTGTCGCTAAATTTCTCAGATGTTTCTTGTATTTCTGGTAGCACACCAAGATTGAGAGCAGATTGCAAACTTCAAAGAGCGTTTTTGAGATATGCAATGATTGACAGGTTTTTGCTGAGTTTTGAGATTAGAGCTCAGTCTAGCGTATAGCTCTATGCAGCTAAAGAACCAAAAGTGTTAACTTATTTAGATAAAAAGAGTACACTATAATCTTTATAATGATGTATAGGTTTATACAATAGGACTAAGCTGAGATATGAGATGACAAGATCTTTCAATCACCAATAAACATAGTGTTGTTATAATTCTGCAAACTACTGTACACGAGAAAAAATACATGACCAAAATGATTGAAAAGTAAGAGATTGTGAGAATAACACTTACGGTTTTTTAAAATCTTTCACAGAAATGAATTCAGCTAATATTAGATTTTATTTTTGCTGAATTCAAAACTTGAAAAATAACCAAGTTTCTTTCAAATTTGGCTAATATTCAAGTTTTGGAAGAAACTCTTGGCTAGATATTTATTTTTGGATTCATTGCTATCAAGAAAAAATATTGGTATCTTTTTATATTTTTCTCTTCGAACATTTCAGGATGAAAAGTTGCTACAACAAGCTCTCAAGTTAAAGGTAAAATTACACGATTAAAGTAATGCAAATAAAATAATATCAATATGAAGTTAAGGCATTGAGCTTTAATTTGATACGGTATTTGTCCGTGTAGACCTGCTCAGTCTAAAAATAGAATAGTTTGAACGAGATCCTTGATTGGAACGTTCAGATTTAAACGGAAGTGTGATTATGACGCCTATCATTGAACTTCAGTAGAGATGCCGACGGAGCAGAGATGCCCAACGCTGAAATTTAAACACAATAGCCAATATCAATAACAAGAGAGAAAGGCAGCTAAACATCTAGTGACATCATTACTGCATGTACCTTCCTTCTGAGCATTTTAACCGCGTTTGAGTTTTTTTGAATTCAATCTTGAAACATCCTGGCCGTCAGATCACCTCAAACATCAAAAACAATAGCAAATGATAAAAAAATACTGATAATTTTTGATAAATTCTAATAAAATTTTATATATGAGCTCATCTTCAAGTAGAAAATTTACAGATTAAAAAATCGAAGACAAAAATACAGCTGACACTTTTTTTCTGGAATATATAATGTAAAAACAATGAGAATGTAATATCAGCTGTTAGATTTACCTGCAAGCCATAAACAGGGCCTAAAATAGGTTCGTTTTTTAAGGAGCTGATTTCCCATCGAAAAACTCTGATAAGTCAATTGGGCCAGAGGTACTACTATTTAGACATGTGTTGCATTGTCGTGCTCATTTGGCAGCCAGTCGGGAGTCGAAAGCTGCTTCCAACACAGCAGATAGCAGAAATGGGTCTCTTATCCGTACTCTCCTTATTGACACGAACAGCATGACACCTATAATATTCCCCATACCCTTTATTTGTATCTCTGCACATCTTAGCCTGAGCCTAAATTTTGACCAGTCATCTATCTGAAACCGATTATGATAATGCTGTTTGCCAGCACTTTGGATAAAAACCACACAGTAGCTGGCAGTTGATTTGTGGTTTGGTGACAGAATGTGACAGAATATCTGTGTTCCATTCAGCAAGAGTAGTCAGTTGAGATGTCACAAGAATATATACTGGTAGTCTGACCTTCACTTAACCACCAGCGCACTACCACTATTTTTCTAATGTTCTTGCAGACAGAGCTATTGTGGTTGCTGCTGACACTTCTGGTTTTAGTCTGAATTCTTATTGAAACTTCTACTGACACATGCTGACAGCTGTTCAGATGATATTAACTTAAACGTACTAATAAAAATTTTTGAAGGGTTGTATATTTGATCATGATAAATTGAAGTGCGTATGTGTGTGCGTGCGCATGGGCGTATGAATGATGAGTAAAATGTATATGTATGTATGAATAAAACCAGATGAAATTTTGAGATAAACCCAAAAATGCAGAAAGGCTTAGCATTTACAAAAAACTAATAGACACGCGCATACACACCGACACACAATGACAAAATATGGTTTATTAACAAAAATTTAACAATTTTATTTTTATGAAGTACATTTAGCTAATCATAGTCAAGTTAAAACTAGAAATATGTTCAATAGTTATTAGTTCTAAGATTAAAATGAATAAATAGCTAAACTACGCTTTTAAAGAGTGACTACGCAAGCCAATGTACTGAACTGCTGTCGGCATCGATTTGTTAAAAGCTTGTTTTTGATGAATATTTTGACGGCTTCAACCTGTTGGTGTTTATCTTCAAAGAACTTGGTATTATGATAATTTTCTTATGTTTAATGAAACTCAGAAACCATAAAACATAGCATTGAATCATGTGCAAAATTGTGGGAGAATATACTGATGTACTAAGCATTATTGAATTGTTGTTTAATATATTATTTAAAATTATAAATAATAGCACTCTGAGAGTCTAGTGTGGTGTGAGAGACCCTCAGATGAGCGAGTAAAGCGCAGATAATAAACATGTGCACAATTATTCATACATAGATGATTGTGGTCAATTAGTGCAGGTGTTGAAGTGTCAGTCTGTCATGGAGTGTCAGTCTGTCATGGTAGTCAGTAGTTCAAATACCATACAAACAAATCTATTTTCTCAACTCTACTCTTAGTTTTGGATGAATAGACAGACATGGCTCTTACTATATAAGAAAGACGAAGATGTCACACGCGCCATCATAAAGTAAACAGTAGCAAGCATGATTAATCTTTTTGACAATGACAAAATTATTACCACCACTGCTGTGTATCTAGTATGTGTCTGCTCTTCTGCAAACTGCTAGTGTGGCTGTCTAGCTGCTAGTACTAAACTATTGGACAGTCCCTTATGCTTTATGTTGTGTTATTTTTTATGCATCACCTATGAATTGCAGATAATAAAACATTGCACGTGCGTGCACGCGCACAAGCACATAAACACACACACCGCTTTGAAAGGGTAAAGTCAAAAGACTGCAAAAATAATTTTGACACTGAAAGCTTATTTTTTATACAGAGTAAAAACAGTTGTGGAATTAATGTTATTATTGCTACGTAACTCAGTAAATATTGACGTGCTATAAAGTTTCATAGAGACAATGATGCACTTTCACCAGTCTATTGCTATATAGTTTAAAGTTTAGACATAGTTTAAAGATGTTTAAAAAACATATTCTATTATTAATCTAAAAAAAGCTTTTGCTGCTAAATATAATTGAGAGTTTTTGTTAACCATTTTTATTTTTTTAGGTAAAAATTGTACAACAATTCAAATCTTTTGAATGCTGTATTCCGTTTTAATAGGCCATGGCATAGTGTTATGCAATACTTTTAAAGCCAACAGAGAGTATTGGCGCAAAAGCAGTAACATTTCATAGTTGGTACAAACCAAACGTATCATTGCACAGAATGCAGAGCAAAAGAAGCAAATGAAGCAAATGCGAATTCAATCAAAATGGAAAAAAAATAATGACATTTCTTAAAATCCTTAATGTCTCACTATTTTGCCAAAGACAACATTGAACTCACTTGACAATGTCTATGAAATTCAATAAGAACAACATTGAAATCTGCTAATATTTCTATGGAATTTAAAATGGACAACATTGAATTCATCTGAGTATGCTAAAGATATTCATTTGAGTATGTCTATGGAATTCAGGTGAGTTTATCTATGGAAATCAGGTGAGTATGTCTATGGAATTTAGGTGAGTATGTCTATAGAATTAAACTGAGTGTGTCTAAGGAATTAATTGAGGAATTTTGGAGCAGAAATGGTAGCTCATGAAATATTTTCCTTAAAGGTTGACTAGCATCAAAATTCACATTACAGTTATTTTGTATCAAAAGATTCACCATGTCTTACTCTGCTGTGTTGTAGGTGCAAAAAATGTGGAAATGTGATTAAAAGCTCTTAAAAGCTCAAAAATGAACAGTTAATCGCAGCCATCAATAAAATGCCGTAGGTTGGAATCCCTTTCCAAAACGGCTAAAATGGGACATAGTTGAACACGATGGCTTTTGTTTACACTTTCATGCAACCTCATTCGTCGAAATATTTTCACAAATATACTTCACAGATTCAATAAAATGAGTCTATTGTTTAAATTTGTTTTACACGTCTTTTTCATCATCAATGTAATGCTGTCACTTTGAGCATTGATATCTCAAAACCTACCGTAAAAAATCGTTTAATTTTTAACCTTAGCTCGAAGGAGTGCATATCATCCTCTGATAAACATGACAATCCTGTTGGTCACCTGTGATAGTGAAAAATTGCTGCAGAAATTGTTCGCCCTAATTGGCAGAAAGTATGGGTCACATGATCAGATTTCGACTAGATTATTAGACCAAACCGAAGCGAAACTGGAAAGTAGTGAGCATCTATATCTGATAAAGGCTTTCCGGTAGAGCCTGAAGTGTTTTTCATAAACTAGTGCTATGAGACATTCCATATTACATTCCAAATAATATGAATAAATATAACAAATTCAAACATAAATCTAAATATTCAATGGTTATACATGTATATACATATAGCATAATACAGTATAATATAATGGTAGAAAACTACATTATAATGTACTGGAATATTACATAAGACAATAAATTTAATATAGTCTTTTATTATACAAAATCATATAAAATATATATTATATATGTAAATTGTACATTATTTATTGTTATTTATTGACTGAAACTTTGAGCAGCATTATGCTAGCTTTAAAAAAAGCTAGCATTATGCTAGCTTTTAAAAAAGCCTTCTATGTCATTTCAAAATAGAGCATAAAGTCGGTTTAATTTTTCAACTAACCTTGTCTGCAGCATAAACTTGAGATATATTGACAATTATACCTGAGACTGTACTGCACTACAGTACTGCAATACAGTTTATATTATCTGACATAGTTTGCGTTTGTAAAACAAATTAATACAAATATAAACTCTCCTTTAAACATTTTTGCTTTGTCGCACCGAGAAATGAAAACACACTCGCATTGTTTGTTAATACGTATTCTGAGCATAGCGAGTGTTACGCTTTGTGCCATATTCTAACGTTAGTTTAAAGCTTTTAGTTTGTAACAATGAAATGCCAGCCCTGCCTTCTGAACAAAAACAATTGAATCATGTTGCATTCCATTCAGCATTGAGTGCATCAACAGCTATAAAAAGCCGCGCTTGCTGTTGCAAGGGCCATTACTGCAGCAGCAAGCATGGCTAAGAGGCTGTTCCTATCAACCCTAGTGAGTTGTCTTTTCCTTCTCAGATGGACAGATGCAACCAAACCTAACATTGTCTTCATCATGGGTGACGATCTTGGTGAGTAAATTGATCTTTCAAACTTATTTGGCAGAGTATGTTTAATAATTGCTTTGTACAGATTTAGATATGAGCTGTACTAAAACGAAAATGTAGCTTAAGTTGTTAACATTGTTAACAACTTAAGTTAACATTGCAAGTTGTTTTTTATGCTAAATCGGATTAGATTAGAGTTAGCTGAGAGTTAGGTTATTGATAGAGGTTGGATTAAAGTAGATTGGATTAGGTTAGCTTAAAAGAAACATTTTTTATTTCATTGCATAGGAAAAATAAAAACATTAGCAACAACAGAAAATAAATAATTGATAATAAGTTAAACTACAATTTAGATGAACTATTTTTTAAAAACTAAAGCGTGAACTTGGATTTTGTAAAAATTGTACTATTTGAAATGTCATACGGTAAATTCCATGTTAAATTGCTAATTAAATTGGCTTAAATTTAATACAATAATAGTACACTATTTGAGCTTTATTTGGATAATGTTTTATTTGAATAATGTTTTATTTGGATAATGTTTTATTTGGATAATGTTTTATTTGGATAATAAGAGCCGTGTCCATCTATCTATTTGAAGCCACGGTTAGAGGTTAGAATAAAAGATTGCTTTAGATGGGACTTGTTATCTTGAAATTTGGCTTAGTAGACGCACTAAAAGCTGAAGTTCTGAATAATTGTAGAGACAATTTGTCTCTGACCTTTATCGGCTCACCTGATGATCACAGGATCATAGCATACTAGACTGCCAGGGCACTAATTTAAGATAATTGTAGTAGCTGTATCAGCTGTTATAAAAGCTTTCTTCGTGCTACTAGCATGAACTATTACAACTATGTTTCATCCATACTAAAAATAAATGTAAGCTATTGTAACAACTTTTTTCATTTTGAAAATGTCACCATTCAATTATATGATTCTAATTAACAAGCTATATTTCAAATTTTAATTAACGGAACTAATGCGATATTTACATATTACTCTATGTAACACATTAATTCTTCAAGAGTGATAAAAATCTAAAATGTTATTTTTCTGAGCAGTCAGCAGAAAATTCTGCAATGTTGACGGCAGCAGTGTTTTTAAATTACTGAGCTAAACTCTACTTATTGTAAAATCTTCAGGTAAGTATCACTTTAGTAAAATTGGTTGCGATTTGGAGAAGAGATTTTAGACTGTTGAGAGATTCTAACTAATTTTTAAGATACATTGGCTTGTTAGCTGATATCCATAGCCTATATTTAGTTACACGGTAGATACGCTTACAGTGTAAATAATCTGTACTGAGAACGTTCATGTTATCGCGACTGCATTTCTTGTACGCTTACAAGAATGTAAGCGTGTAAGAATGTAATCTGTACAAGTTAAGCAAACCACACATGCTAACTGACAGTTTCAATCATTTTTTTCCCTTTTTTCTTTACAGCAAGATCTATTCTGCAAAGAGAAACATATGTAGTATATGTTTAAAATAAAGTAAGAAATAAAATAAAATAGATACCCTAGAATGATGTATTCATATGTCATTCTTTTCGGAATGCGCAAAAGATGAAACACTATTTTTAAGTCCAACATTAGAAATCTCGTTATTCAAATTTAATTTAAGGACTTACATTGACTTGACTCATGCCCTACATTATACAGAATTTTTTATATAATACGATACAAGAACTGTACATAACATTTTCACGCTCAGTGGAATTTATGAAAGGTTTTATGGTACAAAAAGATTCTCCTGTACTGATTTCATCAAATAAATGTTAAACAAAATCACTTTTCCAAATCTATTATTTACTTATCTCATTCTAAGAGTAAACTATGTTGGTTGATCCAACATTGTTAACATTGTTAACAATGTTATGGTTAACAATGTTAACAAATAGCACAAAGGAATAACATGAAAGAAGATGTAGAAGATTTTCCTGCACTCTTTATAGATTTCCACGAAGCATAGCTGTAAGTGTCAGGATGTCCTATTATTATATTTTCATACATTTTCCATGTACCGTAGCGGTGAAGAACTTATGGTATGTCTAGGTTGGAATGATGTTGGATTCCACAACTCAAAAGTTAAGTCACCCAACATAGACGCTTTAAAGGAGGCAGGGATTAGGTTGACCAGTAATTATGCAGCTCCTGTCTGCTCCGCGTGAGTTATTCATCTCATAGTTGGCACAACTTTAGCCCAATTGTCTCCACTTGTCAGTTAACATTTCATACAGATATAAAACATCTTTAACGCTGAACTCTATAGTACTAAAGAAAACTAACTTGAGAGTTTCTTTCATATCTGATTTGAAATATCTTATATTTATCTTATTATATCTTATTGATATATATTGCTAAATGTATAGATGGGAGAATGTTACTGTATGAGATATTCAACGTCTACTGGTTACTAAATGAAACAAATATTTTAAAACTTGTAGTTTTTGATTTATAGCACAACTTATCTTTAATAATATTTTTTTTCAATTTCTATTAAATTATTTTGAAAAACTTTGTTATTGCATAAAAGTGCAGATTAGTTTGTGGAAGTGATTTAGCATTTTATGTATAATAATACTTCCTATTAAATAAATATCTTAAATAGTTATGAATGTTGCGTTATATTTCACACTTGACAAATTTCTATTATCTATAGGTCAAGGTCAGCACTGATGACAGGAAAGGATCCACATCATAATGGATTTCAGGTAAACCCAATGCTTAACAAAAAATATCCCTCTTGATATAACTAAAGACAGCAGCCCACCTGAATTTCAGCTGCTTTTTGCGCTCCAAAGTTTTCATAAAACTGATATGGCACATGATGATATTTATTTTAGCACATGGTGTTTGCTGTACAAGCTCCTTCCTGTCTTCCTTTGGAACACACGCTACTACCAAAGTATATGAAGAATGAAGGATATGTAACTAAGATGCTTGGCAAGTAAGTCACTAAGAGGCGTGGCTTGGGTGTATTTGAAAAAAGAGGAGTTATGCCACCTTGTACGCTAATTATGAAAAATCAAAATGCTTGTGTTTGCTTAGTCATTTGATGATGGCTAAAAACCTATGTCTGCTGCATCTGTACTTGCTTGTCATCTTGAACAGGGATCAAAGTCCTTCATATAGTACACATACCACTGTTTAAACTTTAGGCTACAGCTCAACTCCTCCACACATACTTTAGTAAAATAATTCTGGAACCTTCTTTGAATGTTAAAATCATGGACTATCTAATGGAGTATTTTTGTAAAAATACACATTAAATTGTTCAATTTGCTTTGCAACTTCAGAATATATGATGCCATTTTAATAAATACTGCAAATAATTAAAAATAAAATTAATGAAAGGATTAATAAAATTGTAAAGAGATGCAAAAGGAAATATACAAAAGTATAAAAATTTAAAAATATAAAGATAAATAATAAATGACACAAGGTTTTTATTGTCGCTTTACTTTAGCCAGACATCAATGCATAAACAATGTAGAAGTGATATAGGCATGCAACATAAGGTGCTGTAAAGTAGACTTTGAACAGGAAGTGATGTCACAAAAGTAAACAATGTTAGACTTTATATCCTTGAAACTCGCATGAAAAAATTCTGCATAAAAACATTGTCTCATCTAGATGGCACTTGGGATACTGTGCAGAAGAATGTCTTCCTACAAACAGAGGCTGGGATGAGTTTAGAGGAATTCTGGGAGGTGAAAGCGACTACTACAACTGGGGTAAGCCGTAAAAATTTCTCAGTTGATGATAGGATAGGAAAAAAAATGTCTCGCTCACAATAGAAGTCTTCCGATAGACTTATGCAACATTTCTTATTAGCTGTAAAAGAGATGTAAAGAGCCAGTTGTTAAACTTGAACTAATCAAGACCCGCCTGCTTTTCTAATTTTGGTGAAATGGTGAAATTTGTCTTCATTGCCGAGTTATGTCAGTTTTGATGGGCTCAGCACCTTGACTAGTCGCAGCGCCACTGCACATACATACCTTAATATGTAGACATTAGACCTTCATTTATCTTTTTTCATTTAATTAATATTGTAATTATATTTATTTTTTGCTTAATATTGTATTTTTACTAACTGATGGAATAAAAACACACATGCATGCAGGCACTCAAGATACCTATTCATGAATAAGCAGGTTTTCTTTAAATGAAATACATGCACAAGATGGCCTGCCTAAGTTAAAGACTTCCATTCTAAAATACTTCCAAAAGCAATTGAAAGGTTTATAGTTGCTTTAGTAACTGAATGCCTATCTCCAAGTCTTTGAATGAGTTCTTGAGACATTGTTTAATGCAGTTTAGTGAAATCTTGAGCTTTTTAATTTGAAGAAGTTTTCTCTTTGCACAAATATATTATCATTGGCCTAGTTATGTTGGTTTTGGGCTTTCAATATTAAGGAAACAGTAAATTAAATCAACGTATATTAAATTGTAAATTGTGAAAAGATTTATTGAATCAGCTATGAGCCATGAAGGTTGCTATATTAGACGCTTCTGATAAGATTGCTAGCAGTTTACAAAAGTCTATTTAATTTTGCTCACACAGGTTCAAACCTAAACCAAAACCGCAAAAAAACCGAGCAATTGATGTACTTCCGATACGAACACAAACCATTGTTTTATTAATAATATGAAAATGGTGATAATATAATACTGGTATAATAAATGCACATCAAGAATATTGTCTATTCAAGTGTCATAATTAGTTTATCAATGCCATTGAAGAACTGACAGCAAAGTTTAATATATAAGAAATATAATCGATTATTTATTCTTCATTGATGCTAGTTCAAAACAATTTTTCAATACTAGTTGAGTGTGAACTTTATCACACTAAGCTGGACCTGTTCTACTAAGATGCCACATGATGTAATGTTTAGAGGGATAGAATTGAATGTGCTGCTTATCATTACGATTGTCAGCAGGTTGTATCAGCTAGAGTTGCTTGATGATAAAAGTTCTGTCTCTTGTCAGCTTCTTTGTGCTGTAGTATTGGCTAACAGTTGTGACTACAGAGGATTCTGTGGTGTATAATTTATGTTGTTGAAATAAATGCGCTGAGGTGCCAATTCTGCAAACAATCTCATACGCGTCTGATATATTCTGATAAGATACCTTTGTTTTGACTCATCCTTTTTGATGAATTGTAGAAGAGGAACATGTCATGCTCAAGTATGTAAATGATACTGTGAAGATGCCACCAACGACCCACCCAGTTCATTTGTCGGTAAGAAATATTGTAGCTTTAGTCAGCCATTTTTTGTTATTGTTCTGCAAAACACCATAAATATTAAGGTTATGCTTTTGCGTAGGTTCAAGACAAAGAAGATGTAGTGGAAATGATATCAGATCATGCAGGAAACTCAGACCCATTGTTTTTGTTTGTATCTCCAAATGCTCCACACTCACCAATGGAGGTAGTTTTATATTTCATATAGGCATGCATTGTATCACTGTATGATAGATGTTCACTGTATCACTATATAATAGGTGTTCACTGTATCACTGTATCATAGGTGTTCACTGTATTGGCCGCACTATATTTATCATGCGTTTGCTATACATAGCTACTGGCTATTATATTGATTAATGAACTCAAGCAGTATATATGAGATACTCTGTAATATTGTCCAATCTATAATATGAAGACTTTCGGAATTAGAAAGACTCATCATATAATATAATATAATTTAATATCATATATTATAACATATTATAGCATAATATATTATATTATAATATATTACAATATGTTACATATATTCTAATATTATAATATTAGAATATATTATAATATAATATAATATAGAATATATTATAATATAATATATTATATTTATAATGTTTTATAATATAATATATTATGATATAATATATTAAAATGCCATATATTATATTCTAATGTATTATAATATAATATATTATGATACAATATATATATAATATAATTATAATATTATTATATAATATATATATTATAATACATATTATAATATGGTAAAAGGTAATATACAAGTCTGTGATATTATATAATACGATGCTGTATAATAATTTAGTACCAAGTCATATTGCACCATATTGTAGAATATCACATTATGCCATTATATTATATCAAAGTGTTTTATATTAAGTTAGATAAACATAACTTCCTAACATGTATTCTACTACTAGAAGAGCAATAAGAATATAGATATCATAAAGATTTAGCAATATTTACAGGTAACCCCGGAGATGTATGAGGTGAATAGTGATCTCAACCTAGACCCAAGAGATCCTGACCAAAATAAACGAAGGAAATATCTTGGTAAGTGTGTCGCTGACTATAACTTGTTTTAGTAAATGCTCTGCACAAGCTCTTGAACAAGTTCAGGAAGTGACAATGCCGGTGTATTCTAAATAGCCTACTCATAAAAATCAATATGTTAGAGCTCTACACATCAAAACACAAGTGACAGCCAAAATAATCATGAAATACTTTTTTAAAATTCCTTACAAATATGGAAGCAAAATAGCTTGTTTTTATTTAGTTATACATTATATAAGAGAGAAGCTGCAGTTCAGTGGTTAGTCCGCTGGCACGCTAACTGTAGGTCGGTGGTTCAAACCACAGAAGGACCATCAGTGGTGTTAGTAAGGGCATCCAGTCGCAACTGCTCCTTTGCCAAACCTCATAACAAATGGTTGTAATATATCTTGTATCAGAGAATACCATTTGTGCTGGCAACCCCTAAATAAAAAAGCCTATTTAGAAAATTCAAAAAAAAAGATTCAGTTATATGTACAATTGCGCTGCTAACTATTGCCTAAGCCAGTTCAGAAACAGATTGACTGTATAATGCGCTGTTTGAGCTCCTCAGGCTAGACTGAGCAGACCGATCAGGCTGACTACGCTGAAAATAAACCAAATGTTTCAGATTATATTTAATAGTTATCTGTACAAACGGTATTTGGGTCATTAAGAGTGAAACCTAAAAGCCTCAAGTAACCAGGTCAATGTTCTTGGTGTCAGTTGACTTCACTCTCTTACTGGCAGTTAACTCACCAAAATCTCTTGACGTCTGATTTCAGGTCTTGTCTACGCTCTCGATGAGATTGTTGGTGCAACGGTTCAAGCTCTGAAGGATGCAGACATGTTGGACAATACAGTCATAGTGTTCCAATCAGACGTAAGTACAGTCATTGTGTTCCAATCAGACGTAAGTACAGTCATTGTGTTCCAATCAGACGTAAGTACAGTCATTGTGTTCCAATCAGACGTAAGTTGTCTTATCTCTAAATAAGGTATAATAATGTTATTTTATTAACCAACATTTTGCTTACAAAGTTTTACAAAAGAACTGGTGTTCAGTTCACATGGGTACAAAGACTCTTCGCATGCCTTCATGCCCCCTTCTACACGCACGCACGCACGCACACACGCACGCACACACACACAAGCATGCACGCACATGCAAACGCACGCGCACACGCATGCGCGCACACGCGCACACGCACACGCACGCACACACGCGCACACGTATATATACACACACACATATATATACACACACACGCATACATATATATATATTATATATATTATATATATTTTATATATTATATATTAAAATATGTATACTTATTTATTTATATTATACATGTATATATTTATATATTTATTTATATATTAAAATATATATACATATTATAAATTTATATATTATATATATCATAAAAATATATACATATATATGTACTTACATTATATATACATGATATATATATATATATATACATATATATATATGCATACACATATATATATATATATATATATATATATATATATATATATATATATATATATATATACATATATGTATAAGTAAAAAGATGGAAAAAGTTTTTAGCAACAGTTTATTACTTAAAGTTTCATGATGCAAAATGATGCTAAGTTTACACCAATCGTCAGATAAAAAATTGCATGACACAAACACAGAACCAAGAATACACTAAGAACACCAAAATGAAAAGTTACCTGTATAAGTACAAAGATGGAAAAAGTTTTTAGCAACAGTTTATGACTAAAAGTTTCATACCTCATGCAGTAATCATCAGATGCTAATGTGAAGTGCTTGCGTATAATACTTGGTCAAATCAAGTATAAAAGCCTAACTATTAAATTGGTTAATTGGTGAGCTTAGCCTTTGATAAGTAAAATTTGGTGACCAAATTATATGTGGCTGAACAAAGGAAACCTAACGGCCAATACAGAGCTGCTAATCATGGCAGCCCAGGAGCAAGTGCTTCCAACAAGGCAACTCTAAACGAAAATCTATCACACTAGTGACGATCCTAGATGCAGACTGTGCAAAGATGCACCTGAGACCATCCAACACATCATCAGTGGATGCAAGCAGCTAGCAGGGAACGCATACACTGAACAGCATAATCGTGTCGCAACTGTTGTGTATAGAAGTCTATGTGATGAGTATGGCCTTAATAAACCACAACACTGGTGGGAAGCTCCTGGTAAGGTCAATGAAAATGACCGCGCTAAGATCCTCTGGGACTTCTACATCCAAACTGACAAGCATGTCTTAGCAAACCAACCAGATATAGTGGTGGTAGACAAGGAGAAAAAGAGGGCTACTATAATAGATATAGCAGTACCCAATGACTACAATATAGCCAGCAAAGAAAAAGAAAAGGTAGAGAAATATCTCCCTCTTGGAGAAGAAATTGAAAAGTGCTGGAATGTAAGAACAACTGTAATCCCAGTAGTCATTGGGGCACTGGGCGCAATAACACTGGCGCATAAAATGTGGCTTGCCCAAATACCAACAACAATCAACTCAGGTGATTTGTAGAAAAGTGCGCTATTGGGAACAGCTAAGATCTTGAGGCGAGTGCTCAAACTCCCAGGTCTCTGGTAGGAGACCCGAGTTAGAGCAGAATTTACCACCCATACGGGGTGTCCGGGGTGAGGAAACAATTTATATATATATATATATATATATATATATATATATATGTGTGTGTTGTTCTGTGGCCTGACGAGCCCATAGCAAAGTTGGACGAACGCCAATCGCAAAGCAGCGTTGCAGTTGCTGCAAGAAATTTGGTTAGTTAAGAGTTAAGTTCCACACACCATGGTATTTACCAATTGCTTAAATTAACCATTCCATGTGCTGTCTTAGGAGAGTATTGAAGCAGTTTTTGTTAAACACTTCTGGTTTTTTGTCAGGATTGACTCCTTTAGCACATTAGCAATTTTGAACCAGCCTACATTTCTGACATAATGTAGTTTATCTCAAACTACTGACCTTCTCATTGGTGGTAACCACTATGCCATAACTTTTAATAAAATATATCTCCAGTTTGATACACGAGTTTAACTATGTAGAATGGAGGATCAAACATTGGAGGAGGGTATGGTGAATGCTACGGGAACAATTATCCACTCAGAAATGGCAAAGCATCTCCTTACGAAGGAGGGGTAAAGGTTCCTTCTATTTACTATGACCCCAGACTGTCAGAAAGCACACATGGAACCGACAGAGACTTTTTGATGCACATCACTGATTGGTTACCAACCTTTCTGGAACTTGCAGGAGGAACAACTCCAACCGGTAAAAGTTTTCTCTTGCATGTTTTCCATTGTATTTATAGGTATGTAAAGGCCATAGTACAGCAGAAATAGAGAGCATCGGCAAAGAAAATTTAGCTCTCCACTTTTTGCGATGTGCTTGTGAATCACTATTCTCAATGTTTTCATTTGTTGTTTGATTCTCATAGATTGATTACATCCACAGTAACTTGATCCGTTAAAGTTATTGCTCAACACAAAAAAAAGTCTTGAAACACACTCACATTAAGTGCACTATTATGAGATTATTTATATCAGGACTAGCCAAATGCCAGGCGTTGCACAGGTATTAACAAACAGCTTATAACCAGGCTATGTAGCTGCCATTGGCTAATTTGAGTAACGGAGTAACCGTATTAATAAACTTACTAGTAAGAGCTGTGAGAGCAAGCTTTAATGACATAGTGTAATGCAGTGCTATACATATTTTAACCCCAATAACGACTCATAATGCCTAATGAACATATTGCATCTCGCATAGCTTAATTGGTTAGGTTATCGTGGTGAATGGAGGGTTCCAAGATCAAATTCAGCACAAAGCAGATCTTTTATTCTTAGATTTTAATGGCTATAGCTGGACAGACCGAATGACAAAATTTGAGATTTATATTGTTTACAAATTTGCTTTGCGCTGGCCATCACAGTAGTGCCAAGTATATTAGTGTGTAGTTTGTGTCCTCTATAGGTAATTTACTCTCAAAAAAGCTAATTTTAGCTTAATGAAGTTTCAATTTAACTTTCTGGCCAGTAATATATTGCTTTAGCAGGAATTTTGTAGATACCTAAACCAAGCGCACCTTCAACTTTCTAAAGAAGCACTACTTGACACTCGACCAGCTGATTGAGTATTATTAAGCATTTTGAGGTTGATTAATTTTTTGTTTCAACATTACCTTAATGCTGAAGACCATGTAAAGGAAAGTATATTTATCTAAATCCAGAATACATACCAAACTGAGTATTTAACTGATTAAAATTGTGATGAAATCTGCTCAAATCTTCTTCTTCAGATATAATTCTCAAAGTCTGTCGGAAATCTGGCTATAGATCTTAAAATCTTAGAGTAAATACTTCGTACCAAAAAAGGATTCAATCTCGGAGCAAGCCGTTTACCTGTCTGACACCTTGCCACTGGACTACAGAAGTCAATACGCTGATATAAGCCATTGTATCAGAGCAAAACCTAACTGCTTTGCGTTAGTGTCGTATAGTTTCACAGAGTCCCGCGACCAACAGAAGCGCATACGGGAGCTCACTCGATTCCAAACAAACTGGCCACGCCTACTATTTTTATATAAGTTATAACGGAGAGGCTGCAACATTAATCAACAAAGACTACTCCCATTAGCAGTTGCTTTAAAATTGATTGTTTTATCATGAACCATTTGAAAGAAAACAAAATTTCCTACAAAAAGCTACCAATAACATTTTTGTAAAAACGTAAAGTAAATGCAAAAAGAGCGTTATTGAGAGCGAGGTATGAATATTCCATTAGCGATCAGTATGTCGATCGGGTTTGTTTGGAATCGGACGTTTTTGTTTCCGGTTTTGGTCGCGAGATTTTGTAAAGCTATATGACTCTGAAAGTACAGAGCTGTATAACTTCACAGTTTCGCTGTTAGCGGATGCGTATATCGGAGCTCGCACGGCTCCAAACAAACAAGCCGCGCCCACTATTGTTTTATATAAGTTATAATGGAGAGGCCGCAACACTAACCAACAAAAATTACTCCTATTGGCAGTCGCTCTGAAATTGGTTGTTGTATTATACACCATTTGAAAAAGGACAAAATTTCCTACAAGAAACTACAAATGGTTTTTTGTAATAAAGTAAATGCAAAAGAGTGAGATGTTGAGAGCGAGGTAAGAATATTCCATTAGAGATCAGTATGTCGATCGGGTTTGTTTGGAATCAAGCGTTTTTGTTTCCGGTTTTCGGTCACGGGACTCTGTGAAACTATACGGCTCTGCTTTGCGTATGACGTGGGTCATAGCATAACGTCACGAGAAGCTGTTCGCTCACATTATTAAACTGGCTAATAGCAGAACTCTCACTACTTCTCATTGTTTATAAGACAAAAAACTTTTCTCATGATATGTAGTTTGAAAGTTAGAATGGCAAATGTTGTTATATGTTAAATGCAAATCAATTTTCTGTTCAAATACTTTTCTATTACACGGGCAACGCCGGGTGGCACAGCTAGTCTGATATAAAGCCCATAGTGATCATATAGTGATCAGCTTTATTACTAAAGAAAACCATTGTTAGAAGTATGTTTATCAGTTTGCATGCTGTAGGAATCGATGGACTCTCACAGATATCTAACTTGGGTGAAACATATGATTCCAGCAACAAATACACAGTACGAGATAGGTTCCTAGTCTCACTGGACACCATAAGCCAGAACAAAGCAATCTACAGATGCACGGACAGAGATGGAGCCTACAGGTAGTTCTTTAAACATTTTGAAAAGCAAAAGCACAAGTATTCGGCTAAAAACCATGGAAATCCAACATTTTCGAGGCATAAAAAACATTTTTGGTGACCTTTTGAACTATTAGTTTTTAATCAAGCAGTGTGATGTGTGGGCATCATAAATTTTCACTTTTTCAGTTGTGTTAACTGGCCTAGTTTGTAAGTTTGCACAATTGAAAAATGATTTGATAAAAAAAAAATGTAAACATTTTTATAATTCAAGATACAAAGACTGGAAGTTGGTGTATGGGAAAAAGTCCACCTGGACAGAAGATGAGAATTCTCCAGACACATACAGAAAACCAGAAGAATCTCCGGAGCTTGAAACTCTTACCGGTGACTCTTGTGTTATCGGAGAAGGGGTAGACCAGCAAATCAGATGTCTTTTCAATATAGAGAGTAAGATGTAATTTCTAACTGTGAAGAGTGTTGAACTGAACGAGATAAAAGTTTAGTGACTTATTTTATTGTATCGATGGCTAGATTAAAATCTTCAGCTACAGAAAGATTAAGTAACAACAAAGTCCACTGTAAGTGTGTAAAAATGTAAGTGTGTAAGAATGTAAGTGGAATGATGTAATAATTGATTTGAAAAACTTAAATATTCTGAAAATATATATCAAACCATTTATTTGATTTCAGTGGCTAACTGTTGCCCTTTTTTGTTTTTATTATTTCTGTATGTCATAAATAGAAAAACATTTTTATTTGAAATAAAATTATTGCCAATAAAATAATACATAATAAGAATAAATAAACAGACAAAAAAAATAAATAAATGGGCTAATAGAAATATATGCAAAATATGCAAATTTAATAGATGAAAGAATAAAGAAATGAAACAATAAATCAGTAAATTAATAGAAAATGAGATGATAAAAGATGAACTGATTAGCAATGGCTGATTACAGAAAAAAGCTATTTAAGGAGTAAAAAATAAATTTCTCGTAACAAAGTTTATACTTATTTTCAATAAATGGTAAGCTATGAAATAAGTATGAATATACTAAAAACTAAATAGGATTAAATAAATTACTTTTAGGCTTTTACTTAAATAAGCTTACAGTGTCTTTTAAAACAATAGAATTCTAATAACCATTTGAGCAGTTAATGTTATGTCTGCTTGTTACGCAACAAGCTGTAAGATGGAGACACAAATACCCATACAGATCATGCTGTCTTTTTAGATGACCCGAGTGAGCAGCATAACTTATACAACAGTGAGCCAGATATGGTCGAACAACTGTTGGCCATGTTGAATGATGAGAAAACCACCATTGTTAGAGAGGTGTACACAGACACCGAACCGATATCTGAGGAGAATACGATTAATAAAGACGGAATCTATGTTCCTAGAATTCCATTTTGCAACATAGATAGCTTTCCACTACAAGACAACTACGAAGGATGTGACCGTCGTCACGATGAGCTGTAATGCATGAATACTCTGGGCAGAATTCTGTATTACAATCAAAAACTGTTTGCTTTGCTACCTATTTGTATCAACTATTAGCTAAGACTGAAAACAACACGTGTGAAAACTGTATTCAACTGAAATTTTTCTGAACTAATATTGTTAGGCCAAACAACATGGTCATTGATTTAGTTTTGAATACTTCTTTGAATTATATTATGATTCTGTCTTTTTTCGTGATTGTCTGCTGAGTATTGTTTTAAATCTTATCAATACAGTGTGAAAAAGTAGCTCAAAAGTTGGCAATCTTGCCTCCAGCTCTGTTGAGTTAAATTCATTTCTTGGCTACTCGCAACAGAAACGAATTTTAATACTGACAATCTCTAAAAAATTTACATATCAATAAAGAAATGAATGAATGAACAAATAAATGAGTTAGAGAAAACAAGAGAAGAATGATGAATAATTCAAGTAGCAAATGGTTCCATCAACATAGTCTTGTCAATAGTTCAGTGCTATGAGTTCACTTGATGGAATAGAATTGAGATCTCTAGAAGGCGTTCAAAAGGTGGTTCACTACACTAAGTTCTAACAACCTACAGATTTGCAAGTACAATTAAACCTTGAACTGCATCCATCTTAACGTCTCTAGTTTCAATATGAATTGTTAAGTTTGAACAAATATTTACCCGATGAACCTTCGGCGTACATTTTCTAACGTTTATAAAAACAAGACAGCTTTTAAATTAGTTAATTTATATGCGATTTTCCTTCACATAATTTGGTTTTATGATGCTCAAATAATGTTAATCAGTGCTCCATAGTTTTTAGTTTTAAAATTGGGTATGTCAAAAGTATTAGTATGAGAGATAGCGGTAGTGAGAAAGGAAGAAGGCAATGTTTTTCTTAAAATTAATACAGCAAATAATAAAACCTTCAGTGTACATTTTTATAGATCTTGCCCTTGTATGCTCGTAACAAGTACAGCTCCTTCGTCATTAAACACAGAGTTACACAAAACTTTAGTAGACTATCAGAATGAACTAGTATTTTTTTATCATTTAAGATCGTTTTTGATGTCTAAGGTGATCTGACTGCCAGGATGTTTTAAGATTAAAATCGACAAAACTTAATAGCGGTTAGAACGCTCAGAGAAATATTACTTGCCAAAACGATGTCACTAGTTGCCATAGTTGTCATCAATTATTGCTTTGAAGCTGAAGCGTCGCGGGCCTCTAATCTGTCAGTTTCTTTGCAACTATAGATGTTATAATTGCACTTTTACTTGATCTGAGCTTTCTAACCGTGATCAAGTTTTGTCAAATTTAATCTAGATATATCCTGACATTCAGATCACCTTGAATATCAAAAACAATCGCAAATGATAGAAAAATTCCGATACTTTCTGATAAAATCTACAAAAATGTTCTGCAAATTCATCTTAAGTTCTCTGTAAAAATTTATAAGGGTCAGAATAGCTTTCTCTGCCCATTGCGTTGTCTAGTTACAGTGAATCTGATATGCATGTAGTCAGTGCCTTAGGTCGATCCGCTAATGCTATAAAATTATTGTTGTACCTTTTTAGCTTGACCCGTCTGCACTAAGAGTTCGTCTATTCTAAATCATTGTTTTTATTTAATCGCTGGCTGCGCATGCTGCGATTTCAGTGCATTTCAGTTGTTAGGTCGAGCTGTTTTTAGTTGTGCTTTTCTGACCCGTTAAAGTGTACAGCATTCAATTTAATAGCCAGCCAATCATAACAACTTTTTTTCGCTTCAATGAATTTAGCCAAAGGAGGCCTTCATTCCCAAGAGCATTCTGGGTGTTAAGCAGGTGCATTAAATGTACTGCTTTCAGTGCATAACTTGTTCATTCATGGCAATTTGAATAACAAAATGTTTTGCCTATGCTTTCCTGACTCGCTTTCTTTATAAAGTTTTCCCTCTGCAGCAATTTATTTTGTAAAATATTACAAAATTTATAAAACCTATTTCTTATAGCCTTGGGTCATTCAGTTTTGTTAACACAGCAGTATAGGAAGAGCTAAGTTCATGGACAAGGATGCTCTGCAAGGATATTGTGCTGGTGTGCTAGTGGCTTCATTAGTGAGATAATTATGAATGTTAAATTTCGTAAACATTTCTCTACATGACATTGTAGCCTTTTAGTGAGTTTTGGCTGGCTGAATAATGGCTATGACAACTATTCAAATAAGATCGTTTTCAAAATATTTTCTTGCAAAAAGAATATCAGAATGGCAGCTAACCTACATGTATGTCATTAACTTCTTATTTAGTGAAGGCAACTATTTATGCTAACATAACTAGCCAATAAACAAAAAAAAACAATTTTAACTATTTCTTGGTTTAATTCTAAGGTCACTGGAAGGACACACCAGGCCCTTTGTTGTAGAAGTCAGTAGGACACATTAGAATGCTTAGCCCGATGTTCAGTTGTTGTACGAGTCTTTGCTACCTTTTTTGTAATAAACATGAGACATTCTGTGAAGGCGGTCTGTATAACTGATCCATGCTGACATTTATGAATTAGAAAGTTAGCTTCTGAAATGCAAACACTCCACAGGGCACCATTTTAGAATTGCGACGTACAATGTTGTTAACTACCAATGAATACAGGAACAGACAGCTTTCTTTGCTGCTAATCATATAAGTGTAGAAAATTTATTTTTTCCTGTAAGTGAAAAACGAAGGGCAAATACTTTATATGGGTGAGCAGAAAAAAATGATTCTACGTATTTTTAAGTAAATTGTTTACTATTATATAATATTATATAGTTTAATATTATAAATACAGACAACTGTATTGCATTGTTTTGGAGTTTGAGAGTTATGCGACCGTAAAGTACAGTAAATAGTAAAAACATATTCTAGGTTCATCAACTCGCAACAATGATATGTACACTCTGTTACATGACCTTGACCTTTGAGATTCATATGGTTTGCTGGACCTTAAATTCTTTACTAAAATTACTAATAAGTTTGAATCATGTCACTGTTATCATTATTACATTGTTTTAGCTATGATATGGTCACAATCCTTTTTGGTTCTTGACATGAAAAGCAAAACCTGGCTTTCAAAACTGCCCTACTACTAGAGAGCCTTTGCAGAAATGGTGTGCAACTTTGCTATCATACCCTAGGAAAGTTAATGGTATAGGTGTTTAATCGCGGTAAATTTTAAAAACACTCTCACCGAACCAGACAATAACTTATGCTTTATGAAACAAAGAACATTCCTGCTGCTTTGTAAAGGATATTGTTGCTCTTAGTTGACATATTCATTGCCTGCTTTTTAATTGCAACACATTGAGGGGAGCATCAGGCACTCTCCCGCAAAAGCTGATATTGGAAACAAAATGATGGCTATGAGGCCTTATGCTTGTGTTTACTTTTTAGAGTCTTTACACAGCAAACTCGCTAAGTGCTATAGACAAGATTACTAATAATACTGTAGATAATATTATTTTAAGGTAATTC
Organism: Watersipora subatra; assembly: GCF_963576615.1. Taxonomy (NCBI): domain Eukaryota; kingdom Metazoa; phylum Bryozoa; class Gymnolaemata; order Cheilostomatida; family Watersiporidae; genus Watersipora; species Watersipora subatra. Next base: position 71,179,783 of record NC_088709.1, read on the forward strand.
ATAGTTTTAAGCAAATTGGTGTTCAGAGACTTTTAGTGCAAAGGTTGGGATGTTTTCAAAAACAACAGAGTTTAGGTACTTCGTCATCAACACTTAAAATTTTTACATAAAAATAAATTCTCGGGAAATATAATAAACAGATTGGGTCAGCCTTCAAACTTAAAATCTTTTGTTGAAAATGAATATTTTGGCAACCTTTTAGTTAAATCTAAACCTGAATATATTTAGCACAAAAAATTTAGTACGAGTCGTTTATTGCAACATTTTATTCAGGAGCTTATATTTATTACTGATAAACACCTCTCTTTGCCTGTCTGTTACAGTATGCTGATGACAAACACCTCTCATTGAGTGTCAGTTAGAGTATGCTGGCGCCAAACACCTCTCATTGAGTGTCAGCTAGAGTATGCTGGTGACAAACACTTCTCATTGAGTGTCAACTACAATGTGCTGGTAGACACCTTCCTGTATAAGAAAATTGGGGCCTTTGACTTTTATGAAAAATAGTGATAGATTTATGTGGTCTTACTTAATCATTCACAAAAATCTTGGCTATTGATTGAGATTTTATATATTTTCTTTAATTAATTTTGACTTGTCCAAAAAGCAGTTACTTAAACTTGAGAGGATAAATACATCTACTAGTTATGAGTTTAAAAACCGTAAATTTATCTCTTTTGTTCCTTGCAATAAATATTTCACATGATGAGCCGATGCAGCCCAAATAGTACCAGTCTACAAACAACTTTTTAGCATTATTAATAAGCCTTCAATATCTCTGCCCACAAATTCTAAAGGTACAATTCTAAAGGAGTGAGAATAAAAATATACAATGTTTTGTGTATTTCACAGAGGTTAACTGCAATTCTGCTGCTAGCATTGTTTCTCTAATTATTTTTATGTAATACAACAAGTTTTGGTAGTTTATGACAAGACAGGACAAGGTGGATTTTGAAAAAGTAGGAAATATGAGTAGATATCAATCAGGATTTTCTAGCAATTTTTTGTTACCAACATTAGTTGCCGTAATGATGTGTACAAACAGAACTGCTCAAAACAGCCTACTAACATGCAAGTAAGAGACAGCAATCTGATTAAAACAACAGTGATAGAGAAATACTGATACTTTCTGATAAAATATAGTAAAATTTTGTATAAGTTCATTTTTGATTTGCTGCCAGCAACTAAAGACTAGTTCACACTGTATGTCAGCATTGTCCTTTTGGCATTCATCATTGACTCTGCGCACAGGGACCTATAGCATTGACAAGGCTATGAGGTTAAGCGGGAAAGTTTGCAGTCGTCAAACTTTCCCAATGCTTTTCCGAGCATCGCCTGTGCAATGTGAACCATTTCAGCGATAGCATGAAGTGATTTATTTCCGTTTATGATAGTTGCTGCAGGTCTAGTATTTGATTTGAGCACGCAAAAACAAAAAGGTTTCTTCACAAAAAATTAAAAGGGAAAATGAGAACACCTAATCACGGAGTATTTACTGATGCAAAAGGGGTTGAGTTTGGGATATCTTTCATAACTTATTTTATGACAACTGCTAGACTAGCGTGTCATCATTTTGTGACAGCATCATATAATTAGAACACTATGGCTGTTGCAAAGGCGGATGGGTTAGTGATGGTGTGAACATTATTAGTATCTACGATCACCGAAGTATTGAGACATCAACATCGAGATACCAGATATAGTGTGAACAACCTTTAGTCACAGAGTTCACGGTAAAAGACTGGTGGTAGCATGCTAGTTAACTGTATCAACATTGCTGTTGTTCTGTCATAATGTTACTGCCCGCATAAAAGTCTAATGCATTGAATTGATTTTTAACAATAACAGTAGCAGCGTATAATGTGATGCCAGGCAGCTAATGAGTTATTCGAGGAAGGTTTGTCATGGCTCAAAGGCTCTGTATCTCAACACTACTGTGCTGCCTTCTGCTTTGGAGATGGGCAGCGGCAACCAAACCGAATATTGTCTATATTATGGCAGACGACTTAGGTGAGTTGGTGTTTTCTATTAGTAAAAAGGCAGCAGGTGTCAAGCTTCATGGCGTAGTGAAACTTCTTAGATAGCAAGCTACTTAACGAAAAGCTTTAGGAAAACATACATATAATTATATAATTACTACATAGTTCATCTGACTATAACTATTTAAATAGATGTTTAAGAAATTTTTAGACAGGATTATACAACTCAAAACTTAAAAGCTTTGTGCGCCATGCCATGATCCATGAAGCTTACAAAGTTTTACACAATTCCTTAGGCTCTTCATCATGTGTGTTTGTAAACAGTATTTATGTCAATAAATAAAATTATTTTTATATCATGTTTTGTTACTTCTAGTTTTGGGTTTTCAAGAATATTCAAAAGAGTTACACTTAAGCACTCAACTAGAATATATATGCTCATGTATTCTGTTATCCACCCCAGTGTTAACATTGCTCGAGATTTGGCTCTACATTCTAGTATCCTGCCACATATTTTCTTGGTTAATTATTATTATGACAAAAGACTAAAAGTTTTTGTCAAAAAACAATATAGAAAGTTTCTTAATTTTTTTGCAAAGGCAGCAGAAATTTCAAGATAGCCGGTAAATGGAAGTTTCTTTTGCAGCAATTAATGACATCCACCTTAGTTCTCTTCAGTTTTGTTCAAAATTTAAGTCTTTTAAAAATATTTGTTTTAATAGACTGTTAACTCTATTTCTAGGTTGGAATGATGTTGGATTCCACAACTCAAAAGTTAAGACACCCAACATAGATGCTTTACTGAAGGCAGGAATAGGCCTAACTAGTAACTATGCAGCTCCTGTCTGCTCCGCGTGAGTCTCTCTCCTCATGCTAATTGTCTAGCTAATCATCATCGTCCGCAGGCTGAAGTGGATTAACCCGTCTATTACTCATACAGCAAACTATAAACAGATAAATTGATTTTTAGTACATGTAGATGCTAACATAACTGTTGCAGAGCCGCTGCTGTCAGCATCTCTTAGTTTGTGCTAACTAGTACAGACTCGTAATACATATCCATGTTTATAATGATAAAATGGCTTATATATCTAACACAAGTTAAGCGAATAAAGCATCTTTTCTTGTTGGTGCATTATTTTAATTACCAATTTAACCAGCCATTTCAATGACTAAGCAATGAAATGCACACAAAAAATACCAACGCAACTCTATGAATCTATTGTTTAACTTTATGAATCTATTGTTTAAAAACGAATTTGAATCTGTTGTCTACGTAATTTCTAAATAAACGACATTTTTTGTGAGTTTGTTATATCAGTTTCGCTGTTTCTATTTACTTGTTTTTACATATAATATAGTACTTTATTGGCAATAATTTCATTTCACAAATAGAAATGTTTTTCAAATTAGGCCACACAACAATAGTAAAACAGAACAAAAAAAAGGGAAAAAAGCAACAGTTAGCCATTAAAATTGAATAAATAGTCTGACAAATAGTGTTTAAAATGCCTTTCTCTGCTAAGAGAACGGATATTTGGTGGAAGATTGTTAAAGCAGCTGGCAATGACATTTTCAAAATGATTGTTAGTGATTGTTTGCAATTTGTTCACATCACGTAAGTTGAAATGAGTTGAGAACCTGTAATTGTCGTGTAAAAAAAACACGAGAACACAAACCATGAAAAATCTTGAAACATTGAATTGAAGTAAAATAAATATTTAGCATAGGCAGAGTAAGAAGACGCAGATCTCTTTGGTCAGCATACATAATCTCTTTGGTCAGCATACTCGCTAACGGCCGTAGATTCTTGACTTTGCTAGTTGGTAAACACAGATGCTGGTAGGTATATGTCGCATCTTGTAAGGCTTTGCCTATGGTTATTATTTGTTGTCATAGCAAAAGCAGGTATTATCAAAAATTAGCTTCAGTCCTTGCTATCCTCCTTTAATACAGGTTAAGGTACGGCTTTAGCTTCATACTGCATTACATTACTTCTAGAATGACCATTAGGCAAAGTTTTAAGATAGATTAAAAAATGTAAAGGAAAATCTTTTTGACCCATTCATTTGTAAAAAGATAATTAACAATTTAAAGAATATTCGTGTACATGTATTACAGATTATGAAAGAAATTAAGAATTGTGTTCTCTTTTATATTATGATTTTCATATGAGAAAAGATAAGATAACTCGTTGTATGCAAGCCCTGCATATTATCCCTTGGAATGTTTATGAACAGGCTGCAAACTTTACTGATGGCTGGCAATTAAGCTGCCGCATGCCAGAGCAATCTTAGTTTGTTTGATTTGATTATTGGTAATATCAAAGTAGGTGATGCAACGCTAACTCTCTGAATTACTTTATGATATTGTTATAGAGAACCTGTTAACCATCAGTTAATAATTGGATGAACATGACTGGCATCGATTAGTTTTCTGCCAGTGCAAACACAAGTAATACATCTGCTCCAATATCAGCTACTCTTTAATCTGTATCATTATAGCATCTGCTGTCTCTAGCTTCTCCAATCTTCTTCTTTTAGCATATTCCCTATTCTATACAAACATAGTTGTTCCTCTCGTACTAACATTAATTTAAAACAATTTATTTTAGACAAAGAAGATATTCTGAATTATATTATGATTTTAGTGGCACAATCATATGTTTTAGCACTTTGATAAATTTTTTGTAAAATATTTTTCGTGTTTTTTCCAAATTAAAATTAATATGCAGATAGTGAACAGTAATGTGTTTATGCACTATTTGACAATAGCCTTGCTTCTTTTACAAACAAAATATTTTTGTGATTTGATAGGCTGGTGGTAAAAACTACCTATTTTGTTGCCATTATTGCTTTACTGTATTTGATGAAAGCTTCAGGGTAAGCTCGAGTTTTATACCACTTACAATTAAATTGTATTTACCAAAACAAGAAAAGGAAGAAACATTCAAGTTCAAATAATTTGCACAATTTTTATCTACTACTAGAAATTCCACTGTCATACAGCCCAGGACCAAAGTGATAATTGAAAAAAGAAAGGGTACTGATGGTTGAAAAATGCAATATTAGCAGTCAAATAGGATAACTGCAATGGTAGCTGTAATGTACTGGGTGTGGGTGTTATTATATACAACAAATAGCAATAATGAAAGGAAAAGATTATATGTTTATATCTCTCCTTCTGCAAAAAGAGAATTGCAATATCGGCCAATATTAAAAGTAAAATGCACTGATATAGATTTTTAGAAAATCTGTACTACGTAGCCATTGTTCTGTAGTCATCCAAACCTATATTTAATTATTGTAATAATCTCATTAGAACCATTAGAAAAAATATCATCGTCTTGCCCTTTACTTAAACTGCGTTAGATTTTTAGAAAATCTGTACTACGTAGTCATTGTTCTGTAGTCATCCAAACTTATAATTAATTATTGTAATAATCTCATAAGAACTGTTAAAAAATATCATCGTCATTTCCTTCACTTATACTTCGTTGGACATCAGTTAGAATACGAAAGTACAGTACTCAAATGTGTCGGCAAATGAAATTGAAAAAAATTGAAATCAGCAAGAATGAAACGATTTCTGTACTCCTATGTTAATTGCCGAAACCTTCGGTAATTCGACAATGCTATAGACTGGTGAAAAGTGCACGGTTTTTTCGTGAAATGCGCAAGACTATCGTTCTATTCTCTGTCGCTCGGCGTTTCAATTTCCGGTCTTAACTTTTATTAAACCAAGCTTTTCAAGCGTTTTGTGACGATTTTCGTCCTAATAAATCTGTCTATTTATGTATAATCCGATCAGATGGGTTAGTTTTAGAAATTTGCAGTAACCTTTCAAAGGCTTGGTAACATATTTAAATAGGTTTATATGCGTTTTGTATCATTGCTATACTTAAACGACTTTACTGAAAAATAGTTTAATTTGTCGATAGGATTTCGTTGCTAGGGTTTGGTGACAGCCGTTAACGGATAATTTTTCAGGAGTTGTGTGCACATGTGCATTAATCATAAATCTCCCAATCAATCGCTTCACTCTTGTTTGGTCGTGGGACTAGGAAAACATGTCTCAGGCTTTTTTAAAAGCGCTTGTTTTCCATGCCACTATTCGCATTCTTTACTAGAAGCTGCTAATATTCAACTCTAGAAATTAAAGTACATGTATTGCCATGTCGTTGTTAGCATTCTTGATCAAAACAGTAAATAAAGAAGACTATGATGCAGATGTAGAGTTTACTAAGCACCCAGTCTGAACTGTCCACATATATGTATATAAAATGTATAGATATAACACTTACTTGACAGATAAACTTTAATAAATTGTTGTTCGGCTAAAATTATTAAATGACTTTAAAAATGACATTGATATTAATAGACTTTTGCAGAGTTAGTTCTATTATATATTTGCACTATTTAGTACTAAGTAGTTATTATTTTATATGATATCACAAAAGCAATAAACAAAAATTGTGTAACGATGTGTATGCAGTTCCCTTAAAATTGATTATGGTGTCTGCTTGGCTTTTTGCAAGCAGCAACTGCTTGTTTCTATGAGCAGGAAGCTTGTTTCTATGTACAAGCATTGTCTTCATAACCTTAATTGGACCTGTCCAAGATCAGTGGCAGCCGGACTTTAAATACTAAAGACAAGCCCAGTTGTGAAAAGATGCACTTTCACAAAACTTTAGTAGGTATCGGTGCTTTTTATCATTTGTGATTGTTTTTGTTGTTTGAGATTATCTGATTGTCAGAATTGTTTGATTGTTTCCGAAAGAAAATCAAGTAAACCTAATAGCGGTTCAACCACTCTGCAAAAGAGCGTACTGAAACGACGTCATTAGCTGCTACCATCGCTATCGGGGATTGCATTCCAGTTGCAGCGTTACGTGTCTCTATTCTGTTGGTCTCTTTGCAACTATAGATGTCATAATCACTCTTTTGATTGATCTTACCTATAGAGTTATCTTCCCCCGGAGAAGATAACTCTATGATTTGACCATTTTAATTCTGATCAATTTTTGTCTATTTTAATCTTGAAACATCCTGGCAGTCAGATCATCTCAAACAGAAAAACAATTGCAAATGATAGAAAAATATTGATACTTTCTAATAAGATCTACTAAAATTTTGTGCAAGTTCATCTTTGAGGCACGATGCCCTTTTAGTCACTACTGTTGTAGTCTTGTCTAGCAACTTCTAGCTACTCTGTTGATAAGAGGACCATCCACGCTGCCTATATTTCCTCGCTAGTACAGCAGATTAGTATTATAATTTACAAATGACATTCCATTTACTGCAGCTAAAAATCTTTAATTTTCTGCGTGTTGTATTTTAGTGCTGATTGTTGGATACAACGCCCTTTCTTGGTGATGTTGCTGCATCATCCCAATGGCGAAATATTTATTTGGCTGTTAAACACTATAGACTAGTAGTATGTACCACTTACCCGTACTATTAACTTACTATATTTAGATCACGGGCAGCACTGCTGACAGGAAAATATCCTTCACATACTGGATTTCAGGTAAGAGCCCCAACCAATAAATAAACCTTGCTAAATAAATGTTGCCCTTTATCACATTTTTTCTGCCAAGATCAAGTGAAAGGTGCAATTGAGAAGCAAACTTTAAAACTTACAAAAATATTTAGAAGTTTCTTTTGACTCGGACTCTATGGAAAAAATCTTTTAAAATTCTAAAATGATCAGGGATGGTGAGCTTATTAATAACAACTGAGACCCACTTGTGACCAAAAACAGTTATTAAGTTAAACTCACAAGTATAAATTTATCGCTATAGCTGGACATACGGATGACAGACCAACAAACACTTAGATTAATATATATACTATCTGGATATCCTGCATTGCCCGGGTATTAAAAATCAGCTTATAAACAATAAAAGGTAATGTAGTTGCCCGCCTCTTGCTAGTAGCCTGGCACATTACCAATGGGTAATTTGAGTAAGCTTACTAATAAGAGTTATCACTCTCTATGACGTTACGCCATCATGCTGCGTCGTAACGGGGAGCGGTAGCGTATTTTCTTTCATATAGCGACATAAATCACCTATAGTTAGACAAACACAATGACAGACAGACTAACTTTGAGAAATATATATACAAGATATAAAGAGATAATATAACTTAATAATATTAACTTGCTAATCTGCCTGGCTTTACATTGAGTAGCTGCAACAATGGTAAGAAAGTAAAAATGTAGAGACCTAAATGATGATTCCTCTTCATATTAAAACAGGAAAAAGGAAAAGGTTGATTAGTTATTCGCAAGCCGACAACAAGCAAGACATGTCTGTAGGAGTTATCTACTCCTTGTCCAATAACAGAAACTTACAAAGTAAGAATGCCAACCAGAAAAGTATTCGACATAATTACAAATATACAAACACTTTTTTCAGCATGCTGTGTTCCCGTCCCAAGCTCCTTCATGCCTTCCACTGGAACACAAGCTATTACCAACGTATATGAAGGAGGAAGGATATGTGACCAAGATGCTTGGCAAGTAAGTGACCAGAGATTGTGGGTTATATGTACATGCCATGGATCAAGCCATATATAAAATGGAGCTTGTTTTATAGTAGGTGAAGTTTGCTCCATTTTTCGTTTGTGTTTGTGACCAGAGGATTTGAGATAATGTTCAACGTGACAGCTTATATATATATACTTATTACTTTTATAATACTCTTAATTCTATGTTTTTAGAAATAAACAGAAATATAATATAGAATACATAAAATATATAGAAGATATAGGAGAAATATAAGTTTATAAAATGCATATAGCCAGGTAAAAGAGTAAGTCTATAGAATTACAGAGCTGCAGACTTATTAATAAACCACTTGTAGAGCTTTTCTTTTATGCAAAACACTGTGTTTTACATAGAAGAAAAACTCTACAAGTGGTCATAAAACAAGACATACGATAATCTAAAATAAACATCATTTATGTTTAGATGGCATTTGGGATACTGTACAAAAGAATGTCTCCCTACAAACAGAGGCTGGGATGAGTTTAGAGGAGTTCTGGGAGGTGAAAGTGACTACTACAACTGGGGTATAGTACATTACATCTAACCAGAAGCTACTCTTCAAATTATCCAACAAACATCTCCTGAAGCATTGAAAATCTGAATAATGTTCTTGTAGCGCATAGCATTAAAGCTGAAAATTCTAGGATGTTCTACTCTCCAATATTAACAGTAGTTGGATTTGTCTTTCTTGTATATATATTTGCCTTAGTAATTAATATAAGTAGCCCATGCTGAATTTTGCAATGCTGCTAAAAAGTAGATTTGCTATATGATTTTTGCTAAAAAAATATTTTTGTAGACTGCCCATTTGTTATAGTTTAATGTTGTGTCACACTTAAGGGTCTGCTAGCGCCAGCCTATATATATGTAGAATATTTACCGCCTGTTGTTACTTGACCTTCAGCAATACTTTACCCCTGACATAACCTCTATTAGTCAACTCAGAATAAACAGAAAACACTGTCTAGATTCTAGAATCTAAATGGATAATGCCACTGCATAGAAACTAGATAGCTTCATGCTGTGGCATCCCAGTGAAAACTTGAAAATACTGGAACAGGTGGCATAATCAAAGTATGTAACATGAACTGCTTGTCTCAAGGTAAATGTGTGAGGTTAACTGCATAATCCTACAGAAGCATTCTTGGATGCATTATTTCAAATAATTGGACAGTTGCATCTGCTGGACATCTTGCTAATATGTAGCTGGTATTTAGTGGCTGTTAGCTGGAGAGATTCTTTCTAGCATCTAGGAAAGTAGTGTTCCACTAGAAAGGAAGTTTCTTACCTACAAACTCTACAAAAATAAACATTCAAGATTAACTTTAATTCCCAAATAATAGCAATGAACTCGTAGTAATACAAAAAGTAAAACGTTTTCAATAATGCAAGTTATGCATAAAGTTTTAGCAGCCCGTGCTAAGCTTTTATAGTGTAACATGTCCTTTATAGAAGAGAGAAGGGATGGTTTCAGTTACTCTATTGTAAGCCTTCAGCATAATTGTACAGTCAGTTGAAATATAAGGTTTTAAATAATTTGAACCTAATTGAAAAGCCAAATATCTTCACCCCTACATAGTGCTTGTTTTACTCCAATAACAGCAAACGAATTTCGAGAAATACTAGCTTATTGTGATTCTGGCATTATGTACAGGTGTTGTCTGATATTTTATAGAAGAAAACAATGTGGTGCTAAAATACATCAATGAGACTGTCAATATCCCAAGGAAAGTTGATCCGGTTCACATGTCGGTAAGCAATAGTTTTGGTGCTCGATACTATTTTTTTAATTGGTTGTAAAAAGTGAAAAAGACAATAAAATATATTGTTTACACTTGCAGATTCAAGATAAAAATGATGTGGTAGACATGATATCAGCCCACAAAGGTAATTCCGATCCATTCTTCATGATGGTTTCTCCCACTGCTCCACATTCTCCAATGCAGGTAGTTGCTTTAGCCTCTCCAATCCCAAACGTCTTTACCGCACTCTTGTTTGACACTTGAAGCAGGTGCTTATCAGTTGGTTTACATTATTACAATTTATTAGTTAGTAGCTTTTGGCAAGCAAAAACAAGTCAGTATCTTTTGGTACAAAAATAAAAGCTCGAGAAAAGCTTAAAGACTTGATTATAATGGTTTTACATTTTAATTTAGTGCCAAAAACCAAAGTATTCATTTGAAAATTGTTTTAAAACATAGAAAAGTTACATATGAAGCAATATATATCTACTTACTTATCTACTGTTCTGGTAGTGAAGTGTGCGTACTTCCTTTCTATAAGCAGGAGGATAATTGTTGACTAAAACATTTTAGGTTACGGATGACATGTACAATGTCAATGCTGACTTAGGGCTGGACCCAAATGATCCCGATGAGGATGCCAGAAGAAAATACTTAGGTAGGTACGATTTAGTTTCCATTTAATGCTGTTTTATTTGTTGAGTGATATACAGGTCTTTGTTGGTGATTTTGCAGGCAAAACCCTGATTGGATAATCAATAAAGTAAAAAATTATTTTACAAATGACTATATTAAACAGAGAGGCTTTGTAGCAGTATTGTTTTATACAAAGTAATGGGCACCATCCAAAACATTAAGTTGGCCCGCCTTTAATCACGACGCATTTATTTTATTTCATTTATGTACTTTTCAGTCATCATCAGTTTTTATGAGCACATATACAGACATTTTATTTCTCTTACTGAGACAAAATCCACACACTTACTTACTCTTGCTTACTTACTGAGTTTAATTAATGAATGTAATAAAATACTGTTTTATGCACTACTATAAATAATATTGCCACGCTCATGTTTATTATATTGATGAATTCCAAGTTTTGCGATACTCAGAGATATCTTATATAAAATTAATGGAAAAATGTGGTGGCTGCGGGTATATTATAACAATATGACCAAAAAAATTTTCAGTAGGACCAAAATAACCCTCTACTACTCCGCATGAGTAGTAAGATGTTATTTTGATGATCCTACTTAAAATTCAAAAGGCTCACTGATGATCACCCTGATTGCACTATTTGAACTTGCCACGCACATATTTTCATTTTCATCTGTATATGTCCGATTCCATAGCCACTAATTTTGTTGGCCTTCTGATGCTATTGAAGTTCCCCAACTGAAAGTTATAGCAACTTTACAGCTTTTAAATAATAAACATATTTCTTTATTGTTGTTAGTTAAATTACGTACAATAGTTTAGGTCTACAGCTTGAATTAATATTTATTTTATTATTGTAAAACATAAGTTTGAGATAGTTAAATATTTATTTTATTAATATTTATTTCTGTTACATATAGCTGTCAAAAATTTTTATTTTTTATCATCTCAAACAATTCTCATTTACACTATACTCTGCCAATTCCTGCTGAGAACTACTTTTTCAACAACCAACAGTACCCTTTCTTTTTTCCATTATTACTTTGGTCGTGGGCTGTATGACAGTGGAATTTCTAGTTTACTATATAATTTGAGACCACAAACACTTATTGATGCTATCCACATTGCTACCCACAATTTTATACCCAACCAACTCTACAAGCAAATTGAAAAGACCTGTAGATGAAAACCATGTGAGACACGCCGCAACCTGATTTTATTTGAATGTTACGTTAAGTTGTCTTCTCATCACGCCATTTAAACAGTACAATTTTTTCTCTTTCTATACTTTTTAGACCACCTGCTTCACATCCATTGCTTTGATTATTTGAGCCCTTACTTGCTTTTTACAATTCACCAGGACTTAGCTATTTGTCTCTCTTTTTCATCTTCAGAGATAAGCAAGCAACCTTTTGGAACTCACTAAGAAAACAAAGATGATTCAGTATCTCATAGCAGCCTCAGCTACTGTAGCTTTCATCGCATCACCTCTTTGCCTACCTCACAAGTTGGGCTCTTTTCAGAGCTACCAGACCCACAAGAAGAATTTGCATTCAACTAATTCTAAGCTAGTTTATAGCAAATACACTTAAATATGCCATAACAACATTCTTATCTGCAAGAATAAAAGTTTTTATCCTTACAATCTTACAAATTTATAAGATTCTGAGTGAGATCTGACTTTGGTTCAAATGAAATGAAAAACTAACTGAAGTTCTTAATTCAACTTTTAATAATTATCATATCTGCTTTTGGGCGAACATCATTTTGAAAATGATTTTTATGTAAAAATCCTGCCTTGCAGTAAAGGCTGTCACTACAACCTGCAAGATATGCAACCTAAAAAAAAGACAGAATTCACATGCTTAAAAAAATTAAATTAATTTTTAACTTTCTATGCCCCTCCATTGAATCACAATGTATAACTTCTCATGTAGGGCTTGTCTCAGCTTTGGATGACATTGTCAAAGCCACTGTAGAAGCTCTGAAAGATGCTGGCCTTCTGTCAAATACAGTGATAATTTTCCAATCAGACGTGAGTTATATTAATTTTTACAAACAAGAAAATACATGTATACATATTTATCATTAGGGAAGCAATGATGGTTGGTTTGCTCCAAAATGTATCTTTATATTTTGTAATCATTAGCGATTTGTATTCAAAAATCACAAATGCAAAACACTGAGAAAGCACTGGCTAGCACTGTCACATGTCACTTAAATAGAATTGTATCACTAGGGACATGGAGTAGAAAATTCCGTGATTAGTCTTACAAATCATTTCATTTATTCTTAATCAAACGACAATATTTACACTCAATCTTTACAAATCGGTTAGTGGTAATAGTTAGTAGCGGCCACTCATTTTACACTTCTAAACGATTTGTCCAATTTTCTAAAAAATAATTAACTTCAAATGGTTTCCCGAATACAAAAAACTTTGCTAATTTTGAAGTATAGATATGATGCACTGCTATACTAATTTTTTTTAATTAAACAATTGAAAGCAAATAAAAAAGAGCAGAACCGACTGCCTAGCAATATACAATGATTATTAAAACTAGTTAAATGGTATATTTTATATTGTGTCTTACTTTTATTTAATTTTATGAAGAATGGAGGGTCGAGTCTACGAGGAGGCCACGGTGAGTGCTACGGAAACAACTATCCTCTCAGAAATGGCAAGGCAACTCCATACGAAGGAGGTATCAAAGTCCCCACTATCTATGTTGACCCGAGGCTGCCTGACCACACCCGTGGCACCACCCGAAACTTTCTGATGCACATCACCGATTGGTTGCCAACTTTTCTTAGTCTGGCAAGTGGTGCAACTCCAAAAGGTCAGTGAATCAACACAAAGAGTTTGGTTGTTAATACTTTGATGTAGCCAATAAATTAGCAAAACAAATACTTCAATATTTGTTTTGCCACCGTATCATGCGATCTATGCGATCCTGCGATCTATTTCTGTATATAACCAAAATATAAGGCACACTATATTATAAGATGAATTTTAAAACATACATTAAAAAGCAAAAAAAGTAAAAAAGTGAACTACCTGTGAGTTAACTTTTATTTGATAAAATACTCACTCTTTTTCCACTAAACACTCAAAGTTTTCATCCTTGTTATCTGAATTAAACAGTTGATCTATTTCACTCTCCAACATCCCAGGTTCCTCTCATCATTGCCATAGACTTGTCGGCCAGTTGTTGTTCAACATTGATGCTGACTTTTATGAATGCTCAAGCAATAGAAGCTGGTTTTATCTTAACCCAAGCATCCAGAATCTACCCGCATATGGTGGCATAACTTAAATGTCTCACAGCCGCTCGATTGTCATTTTTTGCCACATATTTGATAGCCTGCAGTTTCAACTTAACTTCTTAATTGGCTGTTATTTTAATGATGCCATTTTAGCAGGTTTCATAAACATATAAACTGCAATTAGCAAAAACCTCTGCTGCAAGTTTAGCTGTAGTTTTAATTGTGTTAGCGGGGGTCTGCAGAGTGATGACTGTAACTCACTCACCAAAAGCATGTCACAGATATTAGAACTCAGTTCATATTAAATGGTGCAATGTCGATTTTCTAAAAAAGTTTTAGGCTATTATACGCACCTTCTAGTACGAGAAATACAATAACTCGTTGATGAAGCAAGTTTTTAAGCATAGAGTTCATATGCAGAGTGGTTGTTACCCTCTAAAAAAAAACAAACAGGAGTAGACAACTCTGCAAACAAATGTCATGAAAATTACCCTTTTTGGTTAGATTGCTCATTGATCTCTAAATAGAAGCTACAGTGGCTTCATTCACAAAGTTTGCTGATTTGCACCTTCATATCAGTCAATTATTTCAGAGAGCATCATTCAACTCAAAATAGATCAAAGAGCTTTTTCCAGTTTTTTATTAGTTTTTCAACAATTTATCTATACATAAGTGAGTGAGCACAATCATTTCAATATTGTTAATAATATAAAAATGTAAATGTTTTATTATATTTGTAGATAAAGAAATTAAATAAATTTTACCTTTAGCTAACTTCAATCAAAGACCTCTCAAGCTATGAGAGCTTTAGAGCTATCGTTTAGTCTGGTTATCACTGAAGCACAAAAGAGAGCAAACATTTTGTATTTCATTATTACTAGCCAGGGACTAGCATAATGGCTAGATAAGAGTGTGAAACAGCATGGTTTTTCAACTAGACCAATATATGTAAACTATAAAAAAGTAACAAATTTTATTCGCCGTAATTGGAAAATGATTCTTATTTTTTTCGACACGTTTCAACTGTCAAAAAATAGTATTCATAAACGAAATTTTACTCCTGTAAAAAATCTAAAGGCACTTGCAATGATCTCTAAAGCCAATAGCAGTGATCATTAGCAATTTGTTTATCTATATCTATAAATAATATAGATTCCTTACTTTACTCCACAGGAATCGATGGATTATCGCAGATATCTAACCTTGGAGAGTCATATCAGACAACTGATAAATACACAGTCAGAGATAGGTTTTTAGTCACTTTGGACACCCTCAGCATGATCAAACCTATCTATAAGTGCACAGACAGAGACGGGGCATACAGGTAAAATAACTAATGCTCACTCTTATTCTATATAATCTGTACAGCTATAGTCACACTAGATATATTGCTAGTTGCTTATTTCAAACTATATTATTTGAATAACTATTGGAAAAAACTGGGTGAACCTAAAAAAGTCTGTCGAAGTTGTACAAAGTTGATCTTTTGCGTAATTTTTAGTTGGGCAGTCTCGAAGCTTGCTGGTGTCAAGGCTGCCCAACCTTGAAGGTATTGAAGGCTGCCCTTCAATACCTTCTGAGCATGCTAACAGAAATTTCTGAAACTCTTCTGAGGTAGCTATGTGGCTGCTGCAGCCTAAATGTTAGTGCTGTTATGTCTCTAGGCTTGTCCCTCCTAACCTCTCTACTTACTTATTGCGGAGGTGATTCTGTGGAGTTCAAATCTGCGCTTTGAGATGGCCAACCAAGCATTGCTTTATTATAATCAGTAACCCGTTTCTTCAAAAAGGAAGAAAAGGGTTTTTCCCGACGTTTCTTTTCGGCATGATATCAAGGTGCAATACTGTCTTAGCTCAACCAACCAGGCATTCCAAGAGTCCTTGGCAAGCATTTCTTTTCTAAAACACTGATATTTGTCAGCATTCATCATGATATCATTACCAACTATGATATCAACACTGATCATGCGGTCAACACCTTCAGCTGAAATGCAGCTCATTATTACTGCCCAATTACTGATGTAGGCTGCTGAACTATTGGCAGGAAGCGTTGGAGACGATCTTGGAAGAAGCCTTTGGCATGCTCAATAAGCAAAAAGAGTTCAGATTGTTTAGCACATCATTGCTGATCTGTTTACCTGTAGATACAAAGACTGGAAACTTGTTTATGGAAAGAAATCTGTTGTAACCGGGGATGAGAATTCTCCAGACATGTACAGAAAGCCTGAAGAATCTCCTGAGCTTCCAACTCTTACGGGTGACTCCTGTGTTATTGGAGAAGGTCTGAATAAAGAAGTCAGATGTCTCTTCAATATCAAAGGTTTGACTAAAGCTGAAGTTGGTCTGTTCTTTAAACACATGGTTTCTAAAGAAGTTTCTAAAGAGTATCAGATAAGAAGAACAATTTTAGTAACATATACTAATAGTAATGGTACAACATTGAGTAATTCTATGAGTAATTCCATGAGTAATTCTATGAGTAATTCTATGAGTAATTCTATGAGTAATTCTATGAGTAATTCTATGAGTAATTATATCATACTAAATGTTGAGCCGGATGACGTCTAGATTTTTCTGCAACTTGAAAAAACCAGTGGACCTTACTTTTTTAGAGTCAGTAGCTTATGCTACGCTCACTTAAACAATAAACCTTTTTGGCGGCATTTTAGTATGTATCTGAGCTATAGCCTAAATCATTCAGCTCTCATCTGCAAGAAGATTGTAATGTAACAATAAAGTTGAAGATATCTTCATCACAAAAAAGCTATTCAGATGACTTCAACTCAAACGTGTTCCATACTAGTAATTAAAACATCAAAAATATACTTTCAATCCCAATGTAGACTATATACACATGCTGCCAGCCTTATCTGTGAATAAAAGTTAGCTAGCAAACATTGATAAACTCTATTTCCACACTGTTAATCCGCTCTGAAGCTAGCACATTTACTGAAGTATTTCTACACACACAACGTGGCCTTAAAAGCTTGATGCACACGTAAAGGTCATTGATTGTGAATGGGTTTTGCACTCCTTTAAGTATGTTGGATACAAGTGGCTCCTTTATTTATCTGAAAAAGTACTCTCTGATGAATTTGTTTTCTTCTAAATTAGATGACCCAAGTGAACAGCACAACAAGTATGACAGTGAGCCAAAAATAGTCGCCCAGTTGTGGGCTATGTTGAACCAAGAGAAAACGACGATTGTTCGAGAGGTTTATGCAAGACCAGAGCCAGTATCAGAGTCCAATACAGTCAACGTAGATGGAGTCTATGTTCCCAAGATTCCTTTCTGCAATTCAGATGCTTTTCCTTTAGAGGACAACTACAAAGACTGCAAACCTGGACATGATGAGTTGTGAAACTCATAAAAAAACTTTGACAATCAGTTTATCATTGAGATAATATCTTTTTATTAACCTAGTTATACCATTATATATTATTATATTATATATTGTGGATTATAAAAATAAATGTGTGCAAAATTTGAACAGCTCTACCACTACATCAGTATGCAGTATACATCAGATGAGTGTATATCGGCTGATGTATACTCATCAGTCTTGTATACTGGTGAGGATTCAACAGCCAAAACAGTACTGTTTTGGCAGTTGCAGCTTCATCATTGCATATATATATATATATATATATACATATATATATATGTATATATATATATATATATAAATATATATATATATAAAAGAAGTAAGACTAAAGATGAGTTTTTGTTGCTAATAGTTTCATGTACAGAGTACAATCATCAGACAATAACTCATACTAAAATGACTACCCTATTGCCAATGTTAGGGCTCACATTCAAAACTGCATCATTAAAAGATTAAAATATTAAAGTCAGGGTACAAGCCTGTAGCTTACATATGAGATAGAGAGCTTCTA
This sequence comes from Watersipora subatra, assembly GCF_963576615.1. Classification (NCBI taxonomy): domain Eukaryota; kingdom Metazoa; phylum Bryozoa; class Gymnolaemata; order Cheilostomatida; family Watersiporidae; genus Watersipora; species Watersipora subatra. Next base: position 71,197,879 of record NC_088709.1, read on the forward strand.
AAAGCTATTGTCCAAAAACATAGTTTACCGAAAAAAAAAAATTAAAATGATATGCAGAGTGTTTATGTAATACTGTCAGCTAAAAGAAATTTTCTATCATGTCTGCAGGTTGATATTATTTCCTGTCGTTTATTCAGACTACTCTTTTCAGGGTGCATAATAATGTAATATTTTTCAAGCAGGCACAAGTTGCACAGATTAGAAGTGTCAGCAGATTGCTTGACGATGTTCCATTTAATGTCATACGCAATGTTGCGATCTTTTAGCTCCCATATATGTTTGCTAAGGCTGGTTTTATTTCTCTTGTTAGTGTCATTAAATATTGCTCTGTGGTTACAGTAGCGAGCCTTAAACGCTGTTTCGCAAAGTCCAATATATGACTGGTTTTGTTGGTTAGCAACTGTAACAGTCGCTTGGTAGATGATGCTACTGGACAGGCAATGTCCTTCCAGCGGGCATTCCTCCGCTCTTCTGCAGTTACAGGTTGTTCTTGTGATGGTATCTTTATTTGCTGCACTCTTAATTAGTCGTTTATTATGACTATCTATGATGTTGCTGATATTTCCCATGCAGCTGTAGCTGAGTTTTAAGGTATTTTCATTGAATATCTTTCTGAGTGGGTGACCTTACAAAATACTTTGCGGACCATAGTTATAAAAACACGACCTACATTTGTACTCGTCGCAGCATTGAACGGTGGGTTGTACCATATGATATTTCTTTTTTTGTTAGTTTTATGATTGCTGTGTTGAATTGGAGCGAATGCCAATTTATGGTGGTATCTGCTTTTGTTTAAGGCCTCTTTATATATGCCAACTGTTTCTTTGAATACAGTCACACTTGATGATATAGCGGACAGGCGCTTGTTGATGGAGTCTGGTATGTTCTCTAATATCTGGGGCGGGTGGTTTGGTTGGGTATGTATATAACGAGGGATGTTGTTTGGTTTATTAGTTTATTTTTTTTGGTAAACTATGTTTTTGGACAATAGCTTTTAGAAGCTCTCTATCTCATATGTGAGCTACAGGCTTGTACCCTGACTTTAATATTTTAATCTTTTAAGGATGCAGTTTTGAATGTGAGCCCTAACGTTGGCAATAGGGTAGTCATTTTAGTATGAGTATTTGTCTGATGATTGTACTCTGTACATGAAACTATTAGTAATAAAAACTCATTTTTAGTCATCTCTTACTTCTTATATATATATATATATATAGATATATATATATATAGATATATATATATATATAGATATATATAAATTGTTTCCTCACTCCGAATACACCGTAGGGGTAGTAAATTCTGCTCTAACTCGGGTCTCCAACCAGAGACCTGGGAGTTTGAGCACTCGCCTCAAGATCTTAGCTGTTCCCAATAGCGCACTTTTCTGCAACTCACCTGAGTTGATTGCTGTTGGTATTTGGGCAAGCCACATTTTATGCGCCGGTGTTATTGCGCCCAGTGCCCCAATGACTACTGGGATTACAGTTGTTCTTACATTCCAGCATTTTTCAATTTCTTCTCCAAGAGGGAGATATTTCTCTACCTTTTCTTTTTCTTTGCTGGCTATATTGTATACTCATTGGGTACTGCTATATCTATATCTATATATATATATATATATATATATATATATGTATATATACATATATATATATATATATATACTAGCTGTACTACCCGGGTAATAAAATAAATATTGTCCGGGTAATAAAATAGTCTTCGGATAGTAAACTTATTGTTATTTAGCATATAATCAAATTTTCCATTCTAACTTCCAAACTGCATATCATGAGAAAGGTGTAGTTGTGCAGGAGTGTACTTGTATCTGTAAAGTTAAAACAAGTTAAACAGATAAAAATAAAAACAGCTGTTAAGGTTTTCAAACTTTGTCAAACAACTGTAATTTTTAAACTTCATAACTTGAAAGCAGTGTTTGTTGAAATAAATAGGTAGGAAAAATAAAAATTCAAAGGTTTTTGAATGTAAATGTGAAATCATCAGCAAGTAATGGCTAAAAGTAAAGTAAGTCTGTTTTGCTACAATTACAATAAAAAATTATTTGGTATACAATTATATGATTTAAGTTCGCATCATTTAGTTCATTTCAGTGTTGGCATGCGAAAATATCTTAGGCTATAGACGTGCACAAAGTGGTATGAAGCCCATAATCATTATCTAATGCAATGACCTGGTAAAAATCATCATCATTAAAAATAGCAACAAAATAATATGTTAACCCTAGTAACTATAGGTATCTACAATGGCTTTAATGCATTTAATTTATTTAATTTAAGATCTGCAAGATAATACAACATTACAATGTACTATGTAAAGAGTTCTTACCTTTCAGACAGACGTGTATCATAAACGCTGAATCTAACCTAAGTGATTTAGTTTGCTAAAGAATACTTGAAAGTAAGTTTTAGTACGTGTTTTAGTAAACTTCAAACTTTTAACTAAATTTTTATCATTTATTTGTTTGCGAAACCATTTTTACCATTATGGATTCTCGCTGAACTCGCCACGACGAACAACGTATATCTTTTAATAAAGTATTTAAATGTTTGAGATAAGTTATTGTTGGAAAAAATTTGGCCTAACGAAAAAAAGACAAAGAAGCATCGTGTTGCATATACTTAGGTCTCAAAATACTTAGCTATGACGCCGTGTATGGCTCAGTGGTAGACCACCTGGATTTTAAACTTGCGGTAGCAATCTCCGTGAGTTAAAATCCATCAGATGGCAGAATTTTAATTCCAAGATTTCAATAGCTATAGATGGACATACACACCGACGAATACACAGAAACACAGACAAATTTTGAGAACTTTATATATATATATATATATATATATATATATAGAAGATAAACTGTAAAATCTCAAATTGAACTCCGTGGTGCTCTATTTTTCAACCCTTCTTCTGTAGTGGTAGTCAATTGGAGGCAGCAATCAAGTAGAGGCTGGCTGTGTACTTTTCAAATGACTTGTCAGATTTTTTGGGAAGATAAATTTAGCTCTTTTTCAGGCGAAGCAAATGTTGCCTATATTTTTCTTTCTATTTCTGATAGAGCGATAGTAAACCTTTTGGATGCAACAAATCTGCTAACTATTCTCCAACTTGCCAAAGATCTCTTAATAAATATGCATTGAGAAACTGAGAAATATCACTACCAGTTAATATCTATTGCTTGCAATACACCTGTGTTGATATTATAGTCTGTGTCCTGCTTTGAAATTTATTAGAGTTTTCATTTTTTATTTCATTCTAAATTTGAAGACATATTTTTATTTTCTATTTACATTTAAAAATGTGGCATAAAAGCTCATTGCACTCATTGATATGTTTGCTACAGTTTGCAGCTAAAACTAGCTTTCAATGTGCAATAGAAGAGGAGTTACGAGTATTGATCATTTGTAAGATTAAATTACCGCAATGATGCTATCAAATAGTATGCTATAAATCTGCAAATTTATAAGTTACATAATGACTAGCTGTGCAACTTCTTGTTGCCCAAGTATTAAAAATCAGCTTATAGTCAATGAAAGGTAGAGAGTTGCTTGCCACTTACTATTAGCCTGGCACATTGCCAATTGATACTTTAAGGCTTACTGATAAGAGCTCCGCTTCTCATGATGTTATGCCATTACTTTGCGGAGTGACGAAGAGTGGTAGCGTATTTGCTCCCATATAGCAACATATATCGCCTGATGAATCCATAATACTATGTGGCTGATATGGTAAGGAATCGAACTGGTGGACCGGAGGGTCTGTCCAAGATCAAATCTTTTGCAATACGGATTCTTTATTTCAAGATTTTAATAGCTATTGCTGAAACTACACACATACCCACAAACTTTGAGAAATATTTATAGATAATCTATTGAATGCTACAAAAATATATTAATGAACAAGTGACGTAAACAAACCGTACTTAAATTACATGTAAATCGCTAGCTGTGTTCTAGCCTGAGTATACCAGCTTACACAAGCGCCGTGGAAGTCAGCGCTGACTAGCCATATGCAAGTGGGTTCTGCGTACAAGTTGTCTTCTAGTGAATGAGTAATAGCTCTCATGTACATTTTCGATTGTTGCAAGCAAGGTGACTGGTAAATAAGTATGGCTGTCTACTTGCTCAGGCTCTATAAGCATGAAAATACAGAACAGTTAAATACAATTTAATGCAATCAAGCATATTACTGAAATGAGTTTACAAATAATAACTACCCCAATAGTCAACATTGTAAATGCAAGAATTTCAAGATATATACATGTATGTATACACAAAGCTGCACAGAGGTAAATTAATGTTACCATGTTGTTCTTAATGATGATTAGCAACATCAGTCTCAGTCATGTAGTTCTTGGCTTTGCAGCTTGTACAGTAGTTCCTTGCTCTGTGTTCTTTATTGTTCCTCTCACTAGAGTTTCTTCTCTTGTTGCACATTCTTATCCCTCCCGTTCAACAGTGGTTTACAGCTCCTTATATACAAAGTTATGTGATAGCGCATTAGCTTTCCATGAAAACTGGTTGGCGTATTACTACGCTAATCCCAGTATAGCTCGATGCATATGGCTATTGGAAAAGCTGAGCTTAGAAAATCTATCACACAAGTGACATAAACATACCATACTTGTATGATATGCAGAAACAAAATAGAATGTTTTTAAAGCACAAATATTTGCATCGTTTGCTAGGATAGCTGCTTTTTGATTGTTGTTTTCGGTTGAACGATCGTCTGCTAATTGTCCGATATCTTCCAATAACAGTATCTTCTAAACAGTATTTGGAGCAAAAATTAAACGTTGCATTTAGCATAAAGTAAACGTTTTGCTCACTGAACGTAATCCTTAGCCCAAGCATGTCCAACAGGTAGCCCTGGGGTCGCACCCGGCCCTCGGCTTGGTTTTTTGTGGCCCCCGTAGGCAAACATCTTTAAAAAAATGTTTACCAGCTCATCTTTGTTTTAGGTTATAGTTAACAAACATCACAACTATGGGTAGGGTAGTGCGTATAAAAATGCACCAACTAATATGATTGAAAATTTCGAATTCCCTATCTGCTTTTTGGAAATTCCCTTACAGCCTTTATTTCTATTAGCAGATTGAACATCGCAAACGGGAATCTCCAATCTGAACTGGGGAATGTTCTGCAGCTTGCTAGATGCTAGCTCAATATGTATTGCTCAGTTACAATTATGGCCACACGCAGGAAGGTTGACCGTGAGGGAGGAGTATTTAATAGCAGTTGAAAATTGCAATACTTTATCAAATACCACGGTGAGAGCCAAGCAATCTGCGTCATGCAATCTAGTAACCGCTGTGCTCAAAGAGTACAATATAAGGCGGCATTATACAACTCGTCATAGCGCATATGAGCAATACCCAGGTCGCGACAGACAAGAGAAATACTACTCTCTACCATCCAATCTGCAGCAACAGCAACAACATTTTACAAGATATGCAGAGATTAGTGAAAAAGCCACAAAATGCAGTCTCCCTATTGCTCAACTGATTGGTCAACGACAACTACCATTTTGACATGAAGAATTTGCTACGGAGGTAAGCATTTTAAAAAATTTATGTCAGATATGAGTTGCATAAAAGAAATATAGGCATGGAGTTGTAGACCTTAAAAGAAAGAGGCAAGTTATAACTCCTTGCATAACCTGATATATCTACAACTAAAGTAAAAATTTGAACAAAGGTTTGTGTGGTTTGCCATTTTCATTTTTATTGTATTTTAGTAACTATCAATCACATTTATTTTAACCTTGCTTTATTATTGTTAGGCACTGACAGTGTTTATAGATGAATTCTACTCTGATAAAAAGAGCAACTTAGACAGTGTTGCTCTGTCAAGAAAAACAATTGCAAGAAGAGTGGAACATTTGAGTAAGGACATTGACCGTACAATGAAAGCACAGATTAAGAAGTTTGTTTATTTCAGCACAGCATGATATGAGAACACAGATTTGACACTTCTCAGCTTGCAATTATAATACGGGCATTGAAAATTAGTTCAATGTTGCTGAGGACTTCCTAACAATGATTAGTCTTTGTTGCGTCTTACTTGTTTGAGTTAGGTAGAATGTGTATGCAGTATATGTGTGACTATGAAAATCTTAATGATAAAACCTGACCTGGCTAAATCCCTAAATAAATACTCTAATTGTCAAGTTGCCATTTTATCGAGCATGGACTTTTTACACATGCGCAAAACATAGTCTATATTGGCGTGGGTAATAGTTCGGCACAACATCCTCCCTTCTCTTAATAATGTGTTGAGTCTATCTTTTATGTAGAGAACTGTTTATATATTGATCATTGTGTTCCCCGTTGATTGTCCATATGATCGACGCTAGTAATTAGCAGGTCGAGTAAGATATGAGTATTGATATAATGTGTAATATGTAAGGTAAGTAGTAGAGTAATATAGTATGTACAGCGCTGTCCCAAAAGACAGCCTGCTACTCTAGGTAGCGACGAGGAAGATTGACTGTTCTTCCGTAGCGTGTGATTCTGATAGGGGTTGCCTCTGATACCTCCCTCTCTTTAGTGTTGGTAGATGTTGAGTTGTCTATCACTGGTTCTGATGTTGCTGTTTCAGGAGTGCTGAGTACTTCTGGTTCAGACTTTGTTAGATGAGAGACTTTTCTAATATCCACTCTGTTCCTACGAACAGGAGCTCCTCTCTCTGGTTGTACCATATAAGATCGTTCATCCAGACGTTGTGTGACTTGAGCACGTCGCCAAACTTTCTGACCCAAGGTCACTGGTCTAAGTCAAACTACATTCCTGTCCTGCAGAGGTTTTAGTTCCTTTGTGTGCTGGCCATACACAGCCTTGTCTACAGATTGTTTTTGTTTAAGTGCAGATTTTACGCTATCAGTATTTGGAGTTGACGGGCTTAGTAATGATGCAGTAGTTGGCAACCTTGTTCTGCAACGACGACCTAACATTCGTTGAGCTGGACTATATTCAAGCCCTTCTTGAGGTGTGTTTCTATGGGCTAGTAGCGCTAAATAGGCATCAGTACCATCTTCGTTAGCTTTAGTTATTAGTCATTTTGCTGTCTTGAATGCTTATTCCGCCTTGCCATTTCCCTGTTGATGATGTGGACTTGAGGTTTGATGTCTAATGTCATACTTTTGAGTGAACTTTTCAAACAATTCTGATGTAAATTGAGGACCATTGTCAGTTATAAGAGTTTCAGTAAGACCATATCGAGCCATGTGTTCTTTCAATTTCCTTACTATAGTTCTAGCGTCTTTGACTCAACTCTATCTACTTCAATAAAGTTGCTATAGTGGTCGACGGTGACCATATACTCTTTTTCACCACATGTGAAGAGATCACTTGACACAATCTGCCATGGATGATCTGGTAGGTCTGTTCTTAACATTGGTTCGTTCTGTTGTCTTGCACTATATCTTTGGCAAATGTCACATTGGGCTATAAAGTCTTCAATTTCAGCCGTCATTCCAGGCCAGTAGAGGCACTCTCTAGCCCTTCTCAGCGTGGCCTTGACCCCTTTATGGGATGAGTGTAGTTCTTGTTTTACTTCAGCTTTCAGTGAGCTGAGGATCACAATTCTCTCCCCTCTGTAGGCAAGTCCACCATGCACAGCCATTTCATCTCTCATGCTATGAAATGGCTTTGCGAGCATGTTTCTTCTCTCTTTCTTTTCTGGCCACCCCTTCGCTATAACTTTCATAACAGCTTGTAGAGTCGGACAGTTTGCAGTTTCCATTTTTAGTTCCTTTTTTCATGGACCAGCAATTGTTTCAGTTAGGGCTTGAACAGTTTCTGTGAGACAGTTTATTGTTTCATTCTCCCTTGCACTGTCTGCTGGATCATTCAGTTCTCATCCGTGTCTACTAAGCATGTCTGCAATATGTTGCTGCGCTCCTGGGTGGTATGTTACAGTAACATCATACTGCTGAAGCCGCATACGTAGACCTTGCAGTCTTTTAGGGACATCTCTGAGAGGTTTGAGCATGATTCATTGTAGAAATCTGTAGTCTGAAAGTACAGCTGTGTGCCTGCCATATGTGTATTGATGATACCTTTCTATTGCCCACACAATGGTTAGAAGTTCTTTCTCAATGATAGTGTACCGGATCTCTGCATCGCAAAGAGCTCGACTGCTAAACTCAAGAGGTTGATCATCCTGTAGTAAGGCTGCTCCTATAGCCTTGTCACTAGCATCACACCGCACAGTCAACTCTTTCTTTGAATCATAGTATTTTAGCATCGCTGGCTCAGCTGCTACTAGCGCTTTGGCTTCCAAAAAGGCCTCGCTTTGTGCTTTGGTCCAGTTCCAAATTCCCTTATTGTTTGCCTCTCGCAGACAAACTGCAATTTCTGCTAGGTTGGTGAGGAACTTGGATAGATATTGAAGGAAACCAATGAAACTCTTCAGTTCCTTTTCATTTTGAGGTTCTTTCATTTCCGCCACACTCTTGATTTTCATGGGATCAGGCAGAAACCCTTTGTCTGTTACTATGTGGTCTAGAAACTTAGTCGATTTCTGGCATAACTGTACCTTGTCTGGGTTTAGCTTAATTCCTAGATCCCCACAGCGCTCAAGAACGCTCCAAACGGCAGACGTAGCCATTTATAATGACCAAAAGGTGTGTTCATGCATGTCAGTAGAGATGGTTCTTCGTCAAGAGTCACATGCCAGTATCCAGCCTTCAAGTCTACTACAGAGAACAGTCGAGCATTCTTGAACCGTGGAAGTGCATCCTCCAATGTGGGCATAAGGTAAGATTCCCGTTGCAACGCTTCATTTAATCTCTGTGGGTCTATGCATATCCTCAGCTTGCCATTAGGCTTCTTTGCCACTACCATGTTGCTTTCCCAAGGAGTGGGTGTATCCACAGCCTCAATTACCCTTTTTTTCACCATAGCATCTAGCTCAGATTTAACCTCTGTGTGTATAGCATGTGGCACGCGGCGCACTGGTGAGGCATGTGGTCTGACTTCTTCTGCCACTTTCAAGTGCTGAACACAAGGTAGAGAACCTAACTTGTCGTCGAAAGCGCCTGAAAATTCTTTCAAGATGTCAATCTGACCGCCCGCATTCATAGCATTGATATTTCCTTGGTTAATGGTTATTATGCCCATTGCCACAAAAGCTCTCAAGCCTAAAATGAGTGATCGTTCTTCGTCTACAATATGAAACGTCATTTTGTGCTTTTTGCTGTTTTTGAGATTACGAACCATTATCTTAGCGGTACCCAAGACTGTCTGCACATTGTTAGTCCATGAAGTTAGTATTGTTTTGTCTGCTCTGATTGGTACCCTCTGTGGTAACATATCCCATCTCAAAATATTGACAGTCGAGCCGCTGTCTACCTGAAACTTGGCCTCTGCGCCTGAGTCTATCAAAACCAAGCATGCAAAAACCTTTTGAGAGATGCTTCTTAGTTGTGATCTGGTCTATTGATTCATGATCACTAGTCTCCCCTGCTATTTCATGTGTCAATGCATGCTCACTAGCTTTCTTTTTAAAACAGACAGCTTCAAAATGATTTTCTGCCTTGCAAAAGTTGCAGATCTTGCCAAAAGCTTTGCAAGATTCCTTCCTGGCAGCATGCCGTCTGCCACAGTATTTGCAATCCGCCGACCTAGTTGCCGATTTTGTGTCCTTAAAGGAACGATGACTTCTCTTCGAGATTTCATTCACATTAACTGCTTCCTCTGCTTGTATTTTTTGAAGAGTAGTAGTAGCACATTCCTCACTCTTACATAGCTTAATTACAGACTCAAGTGTTTGCTCAGTAGAAGCCAGCAGTTTTCTTCTTGTGTCATTGTTTTAAATGCCTAACACAGGTCAGTTGCACAGCATTCTATCCTTCAACTTTTCAAAGTCGCACACTTTTTCCAAGCTGCGCAGTCTTGCTAAAAAAGTGTCGAAATCTTCTCCCTCCTTCTGGTCAGCAGTACCAAACACAAAGTCATGGTACAGTTCATTCTTTGTCCCAACACAATGTGACTAAAAATATCTAGTATTTGTGTAACAGTTGTGTGTTCTTTCCCACTAGATTCTACTAGCTTTACTGCGGGTTCACCAACTGTGTATAGCAACAATGCAGAACGGTAGTCCTCGTCTTCCTTGCTTAATTTACTTACTATAGCATATCTCTCCCATTGTTTCTTGAACACCCGAAACGCTTCTTCACGATGTTCATCTAACAACAGTGCATTAGGAGGGTCAAACCTGTGAACCATAGCTTAGTATAAGTCTTGTAGATCTCCTGTGACTAGATTTTTATTTATTTATTTTCATTAGCTTAAATTCGCATTGTACTCGTTTGCATCAGGATGGTGGTAGTATATTCAGTGGGCTATTACTAGTTCACTCCAGACACCATGTTGCGTCTTACCTGTTTGAGTTAGGTAGAATGTGTATGCAGTATGTGTGTGACTATGAAAATCTTAATGATAAAACCTGTCCAGGCTAAATCCCTAAATAAATACTCTAATTGTCAAGTTGCCATTTTATTGAGCATGGACTTTTTACGCATGTGCAAAGCATAGTCTATATTGGCGTCGGCAATAGTTTGGCACAACAGTCTTCATGGCACAACAACTGGAAAAGATGTCTATGAGAGTCTATTAAAAAAACTTGCTGAGTTCAGCCTACCACTGGAGAAGATGTCTGGCATTTGTAATGATGGAGGGCCTGCAATGGCAGGGAAAAACACTGAACTAATAGGTCTTTTGCTCAGCTCTCACTGCTGGGATGTTCCTTTTGTGGTGTACCGTTGTGTCATACATCAAAAAAACTTTGCAGCGCAAACTCTGAGGATGGATTATGTTATGGGTCTGGTTGTATTCACTGTTAACTTTATTCAATCACGAGCATTGAAACATCAACAATTTAAAATTATGTTAGAGGAGATAGAATGTGAATACAAAAATTTAGCATATTACTGTAAAGTCAGGTGAGTCAGCAGCGCTAAAACACTGCAAAGGCTTTACAGTCTGCTACCAGAGATTGATTTATTCATGAGAGACAATTCTGGATCACTGATTTGGCATTTCTCGCTGATACCACAGAGCATATGTCAGTAGTGAGCCTTCAGCTACAGGAAAAGAAACAGGACATATCTCAACTCTGGAGATACATCACTGCATTCAGGACAAAGCTTGAGCTGTTAGAGCACCAACTCTGTGAGGAGAATTATGCTCACTTCAAAACTCTGTCAGAGCATCAGCAAAATGGCCAATGCATTGAGGTCAACTCTCAGCAATAGGCCAACATCGTGTCAGATCTATCAGCTAAATTTGCAAGAATATTTTTTCAGATTGCAAAAACTGAAAAGAAGATAAAGATGTTTGTCGATCTATTTTCTGTCAACCCTAGCAGTGTAGCAGCCGAGTTACAGATAGAGCTCATTGATTTGCAGTCTAACCAAGGTCTCAAGCAACAACATCTCAGCCATAAACTAATAGATTTCTATCATGATTTCTTTCCAGCTGACACATATCTAGCTCTACATCAACATGCTCTTTGAATGGTCAGCCTCTTGGGCTCTACCTACTTATGTGAGCAGTTTTTAGTCGCATGAAGCATACCAAAAGCAAATATCGCACTGGACTAACTGATGAGCATCTAGCTCAGCAGATCAGAATTTCATTTTTAGACATTAACCTGACCTAGACAGGATTGTACAAGAGATGCAGTAACAAGTGGCTCACTGAGATTAGTATGCTCAGTACCATTACCAGTGAAAACTTAGCACCACAATACCTCTTTAACAAGGACACTGCACCTAAATTGCATATGATGCTTTTTGTAATTACATGTAATTTTGATGCATTTGTGATTTTGTAATTACATGTAGTTAAAGCCAATATATTGATGTATTTGCTTTTTTGTAAAGACAAGTAGTTAAAATAAATATATTGACTGTGGAGATGAGAATTACACGTGATGAATGGAATCGTGTTTTATAATGTATAAAATTACGGTAATTCAATTATTTGCTATCTATGTAGCAGCTATGTGTGACCCCCACCACCCCACCTAGGCTTGACTTTACATAATGGCCCCACTTTAGAAAGATTGGACACCTCTGCTTTAGCCCTTAATTTGCAAACCATTTTTTACACACACATACTTCAAAGTATCAAGACCGTGTTAAACAAAGCGCTACTATTAACCTGAGACAGTTATTAATTATTTCTAAGGTGTTGCTTTTAAAGTTTTAATGAAAAAAAGCAAAAGAATTTGGAGTTGGACAACGAGAGAATTGATTGTTACTAATGCAAATGATTCATTATTAATATACAATTTTGTGGACACTTTTCTACTGATCACTTAATACTTTGAGTTCATGAAATTCAACGATAGTCAAAGTAGCGGCCAATTAAAGGTGGCATTTATATAGCGCTCCATTTTTCAACCCTTTTCTTATAGTGGTCAAATAGAGGTGGCGTTCAATTAAAGGTTTTACAATATACATGTATATATTTATGTTTAATAAAATATAAATAATACTTGAAAATCCTATAAAAAAACCAGAAAACTAATGTCAATCTGTTTCAAAGACTACTAAACTAGCTGGAGAGGAGCAGATTTCCTACTTCCTGATTTTGATGGAGTTATATTTCAAAGTATTTTTGCCATAATAATTGTTGATAAAAAGGTAATATATTAATCTTACATTACATAAATAGTTAAGCATTGTTTTGGCTACTAGAAAGTAATTAGCATTACCACAAGAATGGCAAAAATAAAACGAGTTATAATGCAAACAAAGGTCAAATATTTACACCGGAATTATTTTTGGGAGTCATTTTTGGAATTTCATACATTTCAATAACTTTATATATAAGTAACAGGTTCTTTCAGGACAAATGATTTTCAATTAGAAAGTAGATTCGAGGCCTATAATTGTTCGCGTACGTACGTTGCTGACCTGTGTTGGATGACGCGGTCATTATTGTTGCAAACGGTTGCTATGACAAAAAGAAGCAACTGATTGGTTGCTACACAAACGAGACGGCCAACTGGATAACGTCTAGATTCTGATTCTGGGCTAAAATCATAGCTACCGAAACTTTCGCAATTGTAGTTTATTGATTGCCTCAGTAACCGTCTCTCGCATACTAATGTCTACCGATATGTTATACAGCGGCGTGCTGCGGATGGCATTACTAACTAGACTAGGATAACAATCGCTTATGTAACCAAAACTTCGAGATCATGGCTGTGTGCATTTTGTGTCAGTCGCGTGAGCTATACTGAACCTGGCTCCGCCAGCGTTCAACGTGTATATAGCTCTATCGTCGATTTTCCTTTAGTTATTTGCTGTTAATATTTGTCAATAAGCATATTACAGTCTAATCACAAACCTCCAAAATGCTGGGACAACAAGCCGTTCTATTGTGTTGCTGCATATATTTATGTTATGCAACAACGTCTAAGCCGAATATTGTTTTTATTATGGCAGATGATTTGGGTATGTTGATAAGGCATAAATCTCGTAAACTGTATGTAAGAATACGCAATGGATTTTTAAACGCTGTATTTTCATAGCTTTTTGAAGCTTTTTCTACAAGGAATTTGTGCATAAAAATTATAACTACATCATATTTATTTGTTTAACAAGCTACAAAGCTACGATTTTTGTTGTTAATTGTGCTTGTAGGCTGGAATGATGTAGGGTTTCATAACCCGAAAGTGCGAACTCCCAACATTGACAGACTAGCAGAGAGGGGTATTGAACTGACTAGTAACTATGCCTCACCTATATGCTCAGCGTAAGTCTATGTAGCTAGAGCTGCTGTTCTCAAATTCTTTAGATTCAGACGTTTTTTTCTACATGCGTAGAAGTGGATCAAAGTTAGTGTTTTTTATAGATCAAGGGCAGCCCTGATGACTGGAAAATATCCCTCTAATAATGGAGTTCAGGTATAACCAATATGCAAAAATTTAATGTTTAATTCATATTGGTATAGTGGTTGAATGGCATGATCTTATGCAGTCTTGTGTGGTTTGATTGTTGGTCAAATCCGTCGTACAACTTGTCTCACATATAACTGAGACATCCAAATTAATATTATCCTTGCACAGGTTGAATGGTGTTGATAAACATTATTGGAAGAAGGAATGAGTACAACTACTCGGTAGAAGTTTTCATTGATACTCAGGAGCATTTGTTGAAATATAAAGTTTTAAAAAGCTTCGATTAAGCATTATTATAATTTAAAGATACTTGTTTTAATTTGTCGCTCCTGTTTATCTTATTAGCAACTAATGCAATTTTTGACAGCCTTAATAACTCTGCTTGATTCTGATTATTTCAGCATTTGGTATTGTTTGCTCAATCCAAAGCGTGTCTTCCTTTGGAACACAAGCTACTACCAGAGTACATGAAGGATGAAGGATATGTAACCAAGATGCTTGGCAAGTAAGTAACCTGATGTATAGCTTATTTTGTTCATGGGTAAACTGATATCTCTGCACGATGCTGAGGGATAGACACCTTATCAAATGGTTGTCTTACAGAAGTTAAAATTTTAGTATTGGCTAGTTTAGGCAGATAAAAGATTCAATACATAAACTTGAGAATTGTTATAGCCTATGAATCAGTGGTTCTTAACCTTGGTTTGCTGGGCCAGTCTCAGGGGTTCAGTGGGTCAGTCTCTGGGGTTTGGTGGGTCAGTCTCAGGGATTCTGTGGAGTTTTCTCAAAGGCAGCAGCAAAAGTCGCACTGAGTTGCAAAGTCATGTCTTGATGAAAAGATATGTAATTTGTTGTTAGTTCATATATTGTATTGGTTTTGTTCCTTGAACACAGTGATGTTAATGCACAATCTTTTTGGGCAAAAGTAAAACATATTCCTGACTGGAATGGGAAGAAAAATCATTTTCCATTTTCCAATAAAGAAAGGTTTAGCACCACGGGGCGGGAGTTCAGTACGTCCAACAAGGTTAAGAACCGATGATGTAGATGCTATAAATGATAGAATTTTAATTAGTAAAACCAACAGTTGTATTTTTTTCGATTCTTTTGATGGTAAGTTTTATTGTCTATGTTGAGTAATTCAACAGTCTTTGAAGTTAGTGATTCCCACAGGTGGTAGTGTGTCGGCTGGTAGTGTGTCGGCTGGTAGTCCTGAATGCCGTCGGTTGAAATCCTGCATGATGCAGTCATTTTGCCAACCTCTCACCATGTCTACAGACGGTCATGGCTCTTATAGCAAAGGCTGTCAATCTACTGTTAAGTGATTTGTAATTGGTTGAATAAGTCTAAATCAAAGTGAATTTTTTGCTCACCAGTTTATAGTAAACTCTGTCAGCGCCATCTGACAAGTCTTTGTGTTCTATGTGACGCTTGGAGGTGTGGCATATAGCTTTAAGCTTCCCTCTGTTACTATGCAGGTGGCACCTTGGTTACTGTATGGAAGAATGCCTGCCAAAGCAAAGAGGGTTTGATGAGTTCCGAGGAGTTCTGGGAGGTGAAAGTGGCTACTACAACTGGGGTTTGTGCTTCTCTTTGATTTATTTGTTTATATTTTCTAGGATGGAACTGATTAATACATTAGCTAAGCGGTTTGAAATCCTTCAAGAAGCTCAAGAAGCTTGTCTGAGATCTTGTGACGATGTAATGCCTTATATTTAACCTTTCTCAGAGGTTACTAGTTCTGTGTCAGACCGGACTGTTCCTTTAATAACCTGTTTGACTTACACTGGTCTTATTCTTTTTAGAACAAGGAGGTGTAGTTAACAAGTACATCAACAACACAGCCAGCATCCCCAATGCTGCCAACCCAACTCATTTAGCTGTAAGTACAAGATAGTCATGTAGGAAAGGATACCTCAAGGTGTGTCTCACATGACATGTGTTAGCAGGTTTAATTTGATTATAGCCACAGCTGGCATCTTGGAGCTAGTCATGTGGACCTACAAGACTCCCTATTAAATTTCCAGATAAGATTAATAATTCTCGACCCTGGAGAGAAATTGTATCTGGTATCAGAATATAGGTCTTAGCATTTATTCGTTATGTAAGCAGCTTCTGGTGACACCGATGAACTCCAATAATTTAAATTTGCTATTAAAATATGCATTAGATCCCCTATTGGTGAATTGATTTTGGTCTGCTATTGGTCAGCTGCTGTGAATGATTTGTTGGTTTGCACAGAAGACTTTGGTAGCTAATGACTAAAGATTTTAAAATGATCTTCAAGTTTACTTGTAAAATTTTGTAATATTCTTTTTCGGATCCCATTCTGCGTAGTCTGATCTGCATTGTGGGAGGAATTTAAGGCTGGGTGCCTTTCTGCCACAGTCAGGGCCTTTCTCGGAATCGTACTCCAATATGTTGTTCACAGCTCCAGTAGGTAGAAAAAACCTCCTTTACCAAGTACCCTCTTCGAAACCAATTGGTAACGGCTGCGTGTTGGAAATACTCAAGGGACTTTTTCAGTTGGTTCTAAGCATTCCGATATTCTCTTTGAATGCCAAAACTATGATCTCTTGTTTATATAGTTCCACAAACTCAATAACTTCATGATGAATACTTTGTGTAATCTTATCTCCTTTTGGCTTTTCCCATTTGGGTTGCCACCAATAATGGTCTTTCCCCGTTTATAGGGATATTGTGACCATTTGCTTATGAGATTTGGCACTGAGAGCAATTGTGGTTCAATGCCCTCCTAACACCACCAATAATCCTTGTGTGACTCGTCCTGCTGATTATAGGTCAGCGCACTAACCGCTGAGTTACTGCTGCTACCTTCTTCATGTGATCTTCTATAACATTGAATAAGATAGCATCGTAACATACGTGTAAAAGACAAATTATTTGTAAAAACTAAATATATATAAAAAAACACGTATGTATAAAAATGAGTTTTGCACAATAATGATCAGTAAAAAAAGGCTTTTGTCATCGTAATTTCCTTCTCCTGATAACTACTTGATGTCTATGGAGATTTTCTATAGAAGAAATTTGAAAGTGTCTGGTCATGTCTGTTTCTTATCTTGTATTATCACTTCTATCATTCTTCCTAGTCTTCTTGGTTACCAGGATATTAAAACAACTAATGAGAAAGGATTCATATACATGTAATGGTTTGTCTTTAGTTTAATGAATCATGTGGTGAAAAATCGTTGAACAAAACCCTGTGATGGAGAATCGTTTACCCATTTGCTGATTTACAAGGCTGCTGTTCCACAAACAATAAAAATATGCTGACAATTACTTTCGATTTTTGAAAAAAAATTTGTTTCAATTTTACATCAATTTTTATTTAAACACTATGAGGGTATTGGTTGTCTTGATGCAAGAGTTCTGTATGCGCTGTCAATAGCACAAACAGTACTGTTTGTACTATCATTAGGGTACTGCTTGTACTACTATGAGAGTACTGCATGTACTACTATCAGAGTACTGTTTATACTACTATGAGTGTACCGCTTGTTCTACTATGAGTGTATTGCTTGTTCTACTATGAGTGTACTGCTTTGGTAGCCAGAGGTTAGACCTTGATAAACCATACTTGTATAACTTTTAGAATAGGATATGGCTGCATTAGCATGGGCTCTAATATTTGATACAGTCGATTTATAGTTGAGAAGTTTAGCTAATTGGTAACAGTGGTAACAATCAGGTAACTAGCTGAAATATTCTGTAGATTCAAGACAAGATTGATGTAAGAGATATGATTCTGGCTCACAGGGGAAATGCTAATCCACTCTTCATGGTCGTTGCTCCGACCACTCCTCATGTTCCTCTACAGGTATTTCTACTAGATATTCTCTTGTTCAATTTGTGCAGTCTAAACGCTTCTCATGTTAATTTTGAATAAATATATTACATAAACATTAATAACCCTTCTATGGTAGCCCAACCTACCGATGCTTAAAGTTCGTTAGTGAAATAAGTTCATACCATTTTAGTAATATCTATATACATCAAATCAAGTCTTTCTCTGTCTGTCATCGTTTGTATGTCGTTTGATTACAATTATACTCTTGCAGTTTATTTCGTGTGAGAGATCATGATGTAATGCTTAATGATTATTTGCGCAATTATTCCAAAGTGTGGCTCGGTGGCTGCACGGTTTAGTGGTAGTGCAAGTGGCTTCACATCTGAGCATCCGAATGTACCGGTTCAATTTCTGTGAGGGGCAATCTTTTTGCCTAATGTTATTAGCTAACTTCAAACAGACACAGCTCTTATTATAGTAAAGATTAAAATATTAGTTTAATTTACTAGCTTAAGTTCTTTAAATTCATTGAGTTAAGCAACTTAGCAACTGCATTACTTGCCACTGTTTATAAGCTGTCTTAAATCTTTAGCGAATGCGTAATATAAGAGGTATGAAATGTTCAACAATCTGTCTTAGCTGTGCCTTGAGCATTGAAGTATTTGAATTATGCGTTGGCTGGACAAACACAGTAATAAACAAATACCTTTATTTAAAAGTTAGAATGATAAATGTAGTATATGTTGAAAAAAAATAAAAAAACTTTGCAAAAGCTTTTTTATTACCTGTGCAGTGCCGGGCGCTCAGCTAGTATATATAGAAATACTAGCTGTGCTACCCGGCTTTGCCCAAGTATTAAACATCAGCTTATAAACAATGAGAAGTAATGAAAGTTGCCTGCCACTTGCTATTAGCCTGGCAGATTGCCAATGAAAAATTTTAGTGAGCTAACTAATGACAATCACTTACATGAAAACCCTGCGTGGTATGCAAAGCCGTTGGGTATGTGTTCCCATATAGTGACTTACATGTATATCGGAAAGCTAACAACCCATTCTCTGTGGCCTATTGGGTAGGGCAAACGGTAGGGTCTGAGATCAAATCTTCTTCGGTGCAGATTCTTTATTCCAAGACTTGAATAGGTATAGCCGGAATTCAGACACATGACATACAGACGTCAAACATACTTTGAGACGTATACATGTACATATAGATTAATATAACAGGACAAGGGAAGACAATAACCTTCTAAACTGTTGTCTCTACTTCCTACATGTATATAGTGCTACTCAAAGATATGTTTAGTTAGACCAAGCAGTTGAATGTAAGCTCTGATCGAGTGAGTAAACTTAAACTGTACATACCTGTAAGTTTGTTGGTAGATATTTAAAACTCTAAAATTTATTGAAATATGTATATTTATGGTGAAATGCTGTTAAGTTTGTATCTGAGTATATGCATTACCTCAGGTAAATGAAAGCGGAGTTATAGGAAACGTTGAAAAAGTCGTCAAAGTCATCTTTACGGATTTGCAAGTTTATCTTGTTTTGTTATTTTATTTATTTGGTATTTTATTTATTTGTTGATTTAATTACAAATATCCGAACACGGCAACCCATTAGGATGCTCATTTTTTTTATTTTCAGCTTTGATCACCAATGAGAAGTAATTCCCCTTTGCTATTGGTCATCTGATCTGCTAATTTCTGTCTACGCTATTAGTCAATTGGCTTTCAACTTCCATTTTTGAATTTGTTCTGATCTGCTATTTGTCAATTGAATCTGATCTGCTATCGGTTAGTTGCTGCTGAGAATGATTTGATTTTTGCGTTGGAGACTTACGAAGCTGCTGAGTAGAGATTGTAAATTGATATTCAATTTTGCTTCTAAAATCATTTGAGGTTTTTCGGTAGATCAGTATTCTGTCTACTCTGATCTACACTGTTGTATTGAGGGAGGAATTTAATGTTGGGTGCCTTACTATCACATTCAGTGGCCTTACTCGCAATCTAACCCCAGTATGTTGTTCACAGCTCCAGTAAGTTGCGAGCAAAGACCTCTCTTGCTAAACATCTCTTCGATAAAGAGTGGTTGCCTTTGATTTAATGCTTTACAGTTTTTCTTTCCTATGCAAAGGCATGGAGTTGCTTCCTCTTGTTAGTCTACTGGCAATTTTCAGTTTCTAGGTCAAGTAATTAAAATAGTTGCATAACTTACAAAATTATAAAGCGGCGCTTTCCAATTGTTGACCTTTGACCGGCGGCCACCTTTGTAAGCTGAGACAACATGTCAAGATCTTGTGCATTTGCCTAATTGACACCTAAGATTAGATTAGCTTTAATACATAATTTCAATTATTTAGAGACAAATCATCTTGTTATTGTTAGACAACTCCCACTTTTGCAACGCTAGGCAAGGTTTTCACAGAAGTCAATAAATGTGACATATGTGTTTACATATTGTGTATACTTACGTAAGCTTGGCTCATGTACATGTACCTTCATGTCATGGATTTCTTTTATTTCTAACCCGTAGTCGGCTAGGTCTCCCTTTGTAAGTGAGTTTATGAAGGATTTCAGGTCCTTAGTATCTCGAATACACGCCGACCCTATAAATCGTAACACGTCGCACGTACCTATCGAAGCAAAATGTTGAGCCTTTTGTAGGCTTTTTACAAAACGTTTCTGATTGGTGAGTAGCTGTATAATTAGCCTATTCTGTCTCCGCCTAATCGAAAGGGTACAATCGTCTGTTTGCATTGAGCCTATGGAAAACATGCTAGCATCTCATGGCTGACTCATGCTGACCTTTGTTTTGCTTTGTAAATACCTTTTTATAGCTATTTCTTCTTCACAATACAGAGGCATTACGACTACGTAGGTTTCACAAATTGTAGATCAATGTACTTCTGATGATTATCTATAATTTGGCAATAGTAGTAGTGTCAGTAAGTATTCACTTGTAATAGTAATAATAATCTCGTAAGCCTATAGTAGTGGTAACTCGTCCGACTTGCAACCTGTTCAACTTGTCAAGAAGACTTCAAGAGAACAAAAAAGTGTCCGAACTCATCCTACATATTCGAGACATATTCGTGGCTTTTTTATGGCCTAAGGTGGTATAAAATTTTATGCTAATTAGTTTGGTCAAATTTTAGTGCAAATTATATGCGCCAATGTCAAATAAATTAGTTTTACTGAATATTTAATTGTCTGGGAAGATAATCTATTTGATAGTGAAAGAGTTAATTATAGTGGCAAATATTATTGTCATGTTTATGCTTTTTAATAAAGTTGAGATAATAAAAGTTTGAGTTGTAGTTGTTAAAATTGAGTTAACATGTCATTAACATGTTAACATGTCATTAACATGTTAACATAATGTCATTAACATGTTAGCATGTCATTAACATGTTAACATGTCATTAACATGTTAACATAATGTCATTAACATGTTAACATGTCATTAACATGTCATTAACATGTTAACATGTCATTTCGGTTGCTTGCAATCAGAGTTACGCCCTTATAAGCCGTACCTCGCAGTTTGGTAAAGTTTTGGCTTTCTAGAATCAGCTTATATGCAGGGATATATGGTAATAACTGGTTTTGGTAAAGCCTTGGAGAGGCCTTTTTCTGGTCTTAGCTCTTTCGTCTATTTCAACATTGCTCTCTCCAGACAAAGAAGTCATATGCGCCATTAACATATTGCCACTTGTTCATAATGCTAGTCAGCACTCAATGATTTGTTCATTTTTGTGGAATTATTTTATCATTTTCAATTTCAGGCAACTACTGAAATGTACAACGTGCACAGCTTCTTAAACTCGAGAGACCCGCGTCAGCATCAGCGTCGAACATACCTCGGTAAGATTGCTTTAAAAGCATGAAAATATTACATGTTCTAGAAATACTGACATTGTGGAATGATAATTGCTGAGTCTGTTGGATAAAACTGACGCCTGTATGCTATATTCTCATCTTATAGGTATCTTCTCTGTCAGGTAAATCATGTTTCTATAAAAAACATATTATCTGTCATGACATATTGAAATAGTTAACAAAGTCATAATTGAAATTTTCAAAGTCATATTAGATTTTAAAACTCTGATATCGCCCTATCACCTTTTCTGTCTACTACCAACAACCTAAGGCTTTGTTAGATGATTGCAGCTTGCCTCTATTGAAATCAAATCTTCTGAAACAATTGAATGTAAAACACTACGAAATTTACCTATTTAGGGGAGTGACCTGTAATGTATGACTAGTTTGAAGGCAGTATTTATTAGGCAGTATTGTATAGTTGTTTAGCCAAATTCAACAAGTCCTTTCTCTTGTAAACACTAGTTCGTAGTGGGCCAAAGTGCAGAAGAATGAACGGCCGCATGAATGAGTGGCCACACACGAACATTTAGAAATTATAATTCTGTAATTACTAAAAAGCCAAAGTTGTCCACCATAGCTTAATTGGTTGGGAATCGTTTTCTCCCAGTTCAGACAGTTTTTTGTTGATTGTTATAGACGTCGTCAGAGTCTTGTTTATTTGTTAAAATATTTTGGCTTAAGCGATTTCGAAATGCGTTATTATTCACAAGACTCCCCTGTAAACACACGAGACTTACTCTGCTAGGCTAATAGAATGTAAGTGCCTGCGATTGGATAACATGGATTTTAGTCAATCACCTTATTTACTTTATTACATCGTAACTAGTCATATTTATAATCAATATTAGATTCTATGATGCATATAGCCGTATACTTAGAGCTAGCCACTTATACCTAACTGCAGGTCTGGTCTCTGCCCTCGATGACATTGTCGGTGCAACAGTCCAAGCTCTCACTGATATAGGAGTGATTGACAATACAGTTATCGTCTTCCAATCAGATGTGAGTTGCTTGTATTTTTATAAATAGTCCCAACAGCTTGGAAATGTCTTGTTTCCATCTCGTAATAAGTAAATAAAACTAACAGTGCCAACCCTTGACTTTCCACCTCTGAATATGTGAAAATATTTAACTTGGCGTACGTATTAACTTCTAATAAAAGACGTCCAAAATTTCTGAAGGCATCACAGGTTTGTAAGCAAAAATAAAAGCAGGTAAAAGCTAAAAATATAATGTAAGAATAATTAAAAATATACATTAAGTTAATTTAAACTAAACCTAGTGTAAGTTAGAGTATGTTACACTGTATGTTTCTATCACTCACTCTACTCCCAAATCTACACATCGCTATGATAAATGCATATGTGCACACAACTCCTGAAAATTATTCATCATCACCATCGCAAACCCTTGTACTGAAATCTCATCAACAAATTTAACCATTTTTCAGTGGAGTGGTTTAAGTATAATAACAATACAAAACACATATAAACCTATTTAAATATGTTACCAAGTTTTTATTATTTGTAGAAAATTTCCTAAACCTTACCCATCTGATTGGATAATACATAACTAGACAGATTAATTTGGCCTAAAATCGCTATTAGATCCTGACAAGCCTTGTAATCAAAATTAAGACCGGTCACGAAACGCCAATAAAGCCGTGCGACCGAGAGTAGAACCATTAAGTCATGCGTATTTCACGAGAAAACGTGCACATTTCACCAGTCTATGACATTGTCCAATTGCCGAAGGTTTCTAATATCTTTCCGTTTTTAATATCTTGAAAAATATTTAATTATAAGAATAATTATTTAATTTTATAAAATTGTCATAAGATTTAATTATAAGAATAATTATTCGAATTTATTTATCCGAAGGTTTCTGTAATAAACGTAGACTGTTTGAGGCGTAGACCGATTTACAGGTACGAAATTGTGGTACACAGTTCATCAGCCTATGTTTTTTTGTCCAATTACCGAAGGTTTCATTAAATTATTTAGAACCTTAGCCAAAATTCTTTACATCTTGTGTACAAGCTAGGGCCGAACTATAATGCCTCTTTATGACGAGAAAATTTTTTTATTTTGCTCCAGTTTGCAGAAAACTTCCAGACGCGTAAATGCTGATGCTCGCTTTCTGTTACAGATCGCTATCAAAACCATTCAACACAACCAACTTTCAAACTGTATATTACACAGCAGCTTGCCATTTTACTTCTAATATTGCATTTCCCCTATTGCAGGGGAGAGATATAAACATATGATCTTTTCCTTTCATTATTGCTGTTTGTTGTACAAAATAACACCCACACCCAGTACATTACTGCTACCATTACAGCTACCATTGCAGTTATCCTATTGTGCTGCAGTGCCATTTGACTGCTAATTTTGCATTTCTCAACCAGCTGTACCTTTTCTTTTTTCCAATACACTTTGGTCGTGGGCTGTATGACAGAATTTCTAGTTTATTATTACTGTAATGATTTAATTTTATGATTTAAGTGTTATAGTTAATGACTGAAAGTGCTTATTGTTTTTTGGGTTCTGGAACAAATTAAAATGAAATACAGCATATTCATATGAACATACTCGCTCCAACATAGTACGGTTTAAACATTCAGAGCAAATACCGTAATGGATTAACTCCATGTCGAGTTTTGACTGTATTGTAGATGTCATTAATTAAATCCGTTGTAATTAACTGCGATGGCCAGTGAATTATAATTATACTAAGGTTATTATTAGAGTTTTTTTCAATATTGCAAATACTACCAAAAGTATCATAGTACATGTCAAAGTCATCAGCTGCTTCTCAGGCAAGAGTTATTACTACTGCTAGTAATACTGACAATGTCTTTTGTAACTTGAATTATTTCTACACAGTTTGGTTTCATATGAACTGTAATAACGTGTGCTCTATCTACATATAATGTTTGATTAACGTTTGAGTTTCAACTACTTGTGCATTATCAAGGTTTAGGTCACAAAAATATCTGTCACAATTCATTACTCTTTTAAAGTCTAATTTAGTCTCTCTTAATGTTCAACTTTTTGATGTTTGCAGAATGGAGGAAAGTCAATTCGCACATCTGCAGGCAATAACTACCCCTTGAGGAATGGCAAAGTGACTCCTTATGAGGGTGGAGTTCGCTCTCCGACTATTTATGTGGATCCAAGGCTAAGCAGATCTGTTCGTGGATCAGATCGAGACTTTCTCATGCACATCACCGATTGGCTGCCCACTTTCCTCAGTCTTGCCCACAGTAGTGTTGCTCTAGCAGGTGAGTTGTTTAAGTCTTTTAGCACCAGTCGTCAATGTTTCCTAGTTTCAGACTTTTAGAAAATTCATGTATTTGAAACATCTTAGGAGTTATATTTTGAAGACTTTCTTTTGGTCAAATTTTTAATTATTTTCGATTTCGGCTGTTTTTTCAGCTTTACTCAAGGTTGAGCAAAAAGCAATATTTGGCTCATTTTTTGTCTGGTCTTTCTTTTAATTCGGCTGACAATCTCATTTGGTAAATGCTAGTAAAATTACTAAACATTTTTGCCAATTTGGTAAGCCATCAATATTAACTATAAAACTCTACACTCTAGCTCCAAACTACTGATGCTGACAGGTGGGAGCTGAAGGGTAGGAGAGGTGTTTGTTTCAGATCTAAAGTGTTTTATATTGATTGTACAGTAGATGGGCTACTAAGGCAACAGTTGGTTAAGGCGGTAATTACTCATTTCCGACGCTTACAGAATTTAGTTTTGATAGTATCTTTTTAGAGCTTTAGGTGACAGCAGTAGACAATATGAAACCATTTTTTGACATCAGGGAAACTAATGTGACACGGAGTTGTGATTTTGAGTACCTCCGAATCAAAGATGTTTTTTAATGTGGTATCTTGTCTAGTGATATGTCTGCACTCTAACCCTTATGATCAGTAGGTCAGTGGTTTGAGCCACACAAGAAACGTTGATGGTATTAGAAGGTGCATCCAACTACAGTTACTCCAGCGTCACGTCAGTTTAAATAAGCACCAGATGACTTTCTCACAGGGATATCAGACTATAATCAGCCCTTGAGTTTTTGTCTTTTTTGATACAAGGGTTTTAGTTTCATGGAGGTTCAACATGAAATCACGTTTTATTAATTATTAAAGTTATTGTATAATGTTGAAATTTGCTTGTTGGTCCTCTGGTATTAGAGCGGCAGCTGGCTTAACTGCAAAGAGTGCCTCTTTAATATCATATCAACATTGTTTTATAAGGAGGTTAACACTCTTGTCACCGTAACCATTGACTGGCTCTTCAAGGTCAAGAACTCTTTGGCTTTCGATCCGATTCAGTGATGGTTTGCAAAAGAAAATAATTTTAAGTTTTTACCTTTTCATAAACCCTGATGTATTTCTAGTCAGGTTCAACCTGTGTTAAACATTCACAAACGCCTTGAAAGGTCCATTTTAGAACACAAGTTCCTTACTAGAACATCACTCTAACGGCATTTGTTCAAGAAAAAACCAATGATATTTTTTCAAAATTGTTTTGAAGTTAGCACTCTTCTTGAAACAGCCCTATTGCCTGGCAAACAAGAAGGATAAATGCACATGTGCACACAACTCCCAGGAGGCCATATTATTATATTATGATTTTCATGTACACATATGTTATCTTTTGTTTAAAGAAATATTTGGCTAGATAATCTTTAATGTTTAATAAGTGAGATAAATGATTCTGTAATTCATGTCTGAACCTCAGTTTTAATAAAGCTATTTTCAAAGAGCCAAGAAATAGAATGTTATATATTGTTATAGAATTATTATATTGAATTTTTTCAATTAAATCTCCTATTTTTCAGCTACTAGTGTGACCATCCATCATAACAAACATTTTATGACAGCAATCAACAGTTGTCATATCTTTCATCTCGCTCACATTGAGTTGTGTATCAACAGATATTGATGGCTTGTCTCAGTTAACCAACCTAGGAAACACCTACGACACGGAAGACAGATACAGCATCAGAGAGAAGATGCTGGTGAATATGGATACATATGAGTACTCGAGGAGCAGCTATGAGTGTACCAATAGGGATGCTGCTCTCAGGTACTGTTAAAGAAAGTTGTTATAATATTTAACATGTTAATGTCGTTGTAGTAGGGTCTTTAAGTTTTGACCCAACGATTTCACTTGTTAGTCAATCAGTTAGTCAATCGGTGTGCATCATATGTGAATAAATAAAATTATCCTATTTTAGTTATATGAATGACAACAGTTCTTAATGGTTCTTGTGACCAAGTGAATGTCAGTTTATAATTGTAGATTATCTTACATGGCTGATATCGTCAATGTTATATTAGTGTTAATGGCAGTGTTAACATCTGTGTTGGTGTTAATGTTATGTTATTGTTAACATTAGTGTTAATATTATTGTTAGAGTCAATGTTAGCGCTATTGGTATTGTATATATTATGATCGCGAAAAGTAGCTTTTTGTGTTCTGAGTAGGACGATTTGCCTCTTAACAAAAATTCTCACACGATTTATCTTAGTGTTTCATATGTTCAGTGAAAGGGATAAACTCTGGGAGGGACAAATGAAAGGAATGAAGCCTTACACAAGCTAGTCATAGTGCTTCAATGGAATATATACAAATTTTTCTCTTGTCTTTTGTTAATTTTTTATGTCAAGTTATAATATTCAAATAAAAAATGGCACATTAAAAGACAAAATGTAGTTTAAACTACAAAATTATGGTATTGAGGAACGCACATTTACAGTCATGTTGGTATACATCAGTGACCATTGTTAGTTGTGTACAGGCTGTAATGACCTGATAGGTAGACAGCACACTCTTCGTATTTGCAAATGGCTGCTATTTCACCTCGTAAAGCAGTAAGTACTCGTTCTGCTGGTGCCACCACAGTGTGTGTCACTGACCATGCAAGCCTTTCTGTGTGAGCTCAGTGATCTGTTGCCATATAAAGCAGGTATTTGGGCTTGATTTGTTGAGCTCCTAGCTTATCTATAGGTTCATCACGTTCAGGTTCATCTAATGTTAGCCTTATCGGAAGTAGAAGCCAGCTAGTTCTATCTGCCAGTCATTATGCCGTTTCAATTATATTTTATTGTATGAAGGTGCTAGTATGAAGGCCTATTTATAAGTTGCGATAAATTTAATTTCGTTAGTCTGATGCATCAGGTATAAGGATTGGAAGCTGATTACTGGGAAGAAAACAACATGGACGAGTGACGAGAATCCTTCGGATGTCTACAGGAAGCCTGAAGAATCACCAGAGGTGCCCACCATCACCGGTGACTCTTGTGTTACAGGATCTGGCTGGCAGCAGGAGATAAAATGTCTTTTCAATGTTCGAGGTTTGTGAGTCTGTTTTGGTGTCATTTGAGTGGTAGAATACATGGGGCACAATTGGACATGACCTCGGGTTTATTGGGCTTCATTGGTTATATGTGACGGCATTTGTATTGCAAGCATGTGTATTGATGCACCTCATATGAGCCACTGCGAACAAAATGATTTCTGTCGTTCACAAGGGGCGTCTGCTGACTGATGTTTGAGCTCAATACATCTACGTCAGTGATTAGGCTTTGCGAGCTAATTTTGGTATCGTCTCCTAGTCAATATATTTGTGAATTAATAAATCGTAATTGGGTGATATGCCTGATGAGAGATGATAACACATATATGAAACTGACTATTCGTAAAACAAACTATTTTTTAAACTGCTTATATATTGTCGATTTATATTTATTTTTGATCAACTAAAGCGGTTGGATCTGTGATGAAAGCTTGTAGTAATAAGCCACTCTGAAATCTTAGTGATATCGGTTTAAAAGTATGTTATTAGTTATCAGGGGTGGGAACTGACCTCTTCTAGACCTCTTTTTATCTGTATATGTCATATGAATTCTTGCAGGAGCTATAAATAGTTTTTGTCTACTCGGCCCTCTTAACTTAAGTAAAATTGAATCAAAAGTGGGAGTTATGTTACTCTTGTGAATAGAGTTAACAGCAGAAATATTGCTTTGCACTTAACGCAGTAACACGTTTTTATCACTTGTTATTGATGTACCCAGAATTAGAGACAAGCAATCATTAAGTAATTTAAAACCCTGTGTAACAGATAATTATCATCCTTTAGTACAAAAAAATCGGAGAAATTTGTTGTGCTAAATCTCAGTTTAGGCATTGAGGTTATTTATCTGGCTTTCTATGAATCTATGATTTTCACTGAAAAACAATTTATTTTTTTCATACCAGTAAACTAAAAGATTTGAGGGAATTATTTAGGCGATGCAGCAATTGTTTTTTTATCACTGGCCTAGCGGAGTTCCTAATCCAACTTCATACCTTCTGCACTA
Source organism: Watersipora subatra (assembly GCF_963576615.1). Classification (NCBI taxonomy): domain Eukaryota; kingdom Metazoa; phylum Bryozoa; class Gymnolaemata; order Cheilostomatida; family Watersiporidae; genus Watersipora; species Watersipora subatra. Next base: position 71,226,873 of record NC_088709.1, read on the forward strand.
CTAATAAAACTATATTCCTGTACATAATGTATCCCAGACTAGGTCATACTTGAGCTGATTTCGGAAAAGTATGGTTATTGTTCATATATGCTGCCTAAAAGATCTCAACTTGTGCCAACAATTACTATACACAGTTACACACATTCGCTTCTTTGCGCAGTTTCAATAAAATACTGTTTTGGATGTTTAGAGGATCCAAGTGAGCAGAACAACAAATATGCAAGTGAACCAGAACTGGTTAAACAAATCAGATTAATGATTGAGCAGGAGAAGTGCACAGTTGTAAAAGAAGCATTCCATTATTCACTGGGACGTACCTACCAAACCACGCGGGTAGTAGGGAACGTTTACATTCCGAAGTTACCATACTGCCAAGCTAGTGATTTTCCTTTGAAACGAAATGGCAAGAAATGCTATACTAATTGCCAAAAACAAACAACACCCAGACGTCTGCTGGTTAGTAATTTCATAACTCATAAAAATACAGCTGGTTCATCTACTTCTCACCTTTATGAAAGAACAACTACTCCTCAGCAGCAGTCATCATTGCGCGAGACATCATTTCTAGCAGTGTCTGGAAAAATTAGTTTGATTGCAGCTTCGACTTTTAATAACTCGATAGTGCCCCTGACTCCTAAAAGTTCAATAATTTCGTCGACTCTAAAAACTTTAATAACATCCACAACTTCTAAAAGTTCAATAGCATCATCAACTCCAGATAGTTTTGTAACATTCATGTCTTTTAAAAGTTCTGTGAATCATGCTTTAGGCTCGCAAAGCTTCACCATTGTCAGTCGTGTGTCGAAATATGAAAACAAGACCTCGCAAAGCACTTTACAGTCTCAACAGCAATTTTCCGACAACTTATCTACTGATAGGACGACCACCAATCAATCATCTAACGCACAGGGCAAAACACCTCAAAGTACTTTAGCCATTGAACAATCTGTTGCTTCAATGAAAACAACTCAAAAATTCCAAAGCAATATTAATCCCCCATCTGACAAACCAGCCATCATTACCACTAATCAGCATAAGATAACCATTGAAAATACATCTACTCATGAGTATGTCAAGGACATTACTATAAGCAGTACAAAGCATGGTAACCAACCAGCTAGGAAGGATTACACAAGAAATGTTCAGAAGATTTCCTCTGAACATGTTTCTGTTACAAGCTGCACCGCAGTTGAATGTACGGAAGGGATTGATGAACAGTCAGATTCTAATGACACATTTTATGGAGACATGGCTGCTTTTAGTAGCTCAGTTAGTGATTGGAGGTTTAATAGCGCGACAGCCATTCTTTATTCTTTGTTAGTGAACTGTTTACACTTTCACTTATGACCGGATAAGATACACTCTATATAACTGATATAATTATAGGAATATATTACGAAAGCCAACTACATTGAAATATGTATTAACATGTCTGGACTAAAAGGTTTATCGATGTATTATTTCACTAAAATGTTCCACATTTGGAAGTAGAATAATTTAAATACGAGAGTTGCGAAATAATTATGAAAATACACACACTTTTTACTGTACAAATGCATGAAATGTTCTGTAATTGAGAATGGAGAACACAGTTGAGAATTCCATGACAGTGTTTTACATTTTCTACTAAAGATGTGAAAATAATGCGTTGCTCTGTCATCAGATTGTAACAAAATATTCAAAAACTGATGAATTTTAAATGAAACCATTTCAACAGATTAAATAACGCGTCTACGAAATCATTTTTTATTTGAAGTACAGTCAATGTGGTTTGCTGTATAATCTGGTCACTCACTGCTTTATATGATTGTGAGAAATATGTCAAAGCTGTAGAAACTACATTGGTGATTTAACCAACCACACAAGGTTAACTGAACTCTGCCATATCGGCAATGGATTTTTCTTGGAAAGGTTAGGATAGTTTTCAAATTAGTAGAAGCAACTAAGTGCGTTTATCAGAAAAGTATAATAATATTACAGATACAAAATGCTAAATTTTATGCTTTATTCGAATTTATGGTCAATCTCGGTTGGGTTGTGTATAATAAAGCAGGCTGGTTGGCTACAAAAATACTTCCCACCATACATGTCTGGATAGTTCACACATAGATGGGTGGGCATTGCTTACCTACTTGGTGTTACCTACTTGGCTACAACTTATTAATGAGTGCCATATTAATTGTTAATTTTGAAACTTGTCTTTGGTATGCAGACGATGAGAGTGAACAGCATAACAGATACGACAGTGAGCCAGACATAGTTGAATTACTCCTATCTATGATTGCCAATGAAAAGTGTAAAATTGTACAGGCAGTCTTTCACTTTGGCCAGGGGATTACCAGTCAAAATACCAAACAGCTATCAAACAAATATATTCCTAAACTGCCATATTGTACCGCTGAGGACTTCCTTTTGTGGCCGAACAAGGATCATTGTTATGTTAATTGTCCAGAACACATTGGGAAGATTAATCTGAAACCAACTCATGAAAAGGAACGAAAACAAACTATAATCACAAACAACCATAAGTCGGACTTCACGGTACCTCGAACTGCGTTTACTACACTGTACCAGTCCTCTAATCTAAGTGCCGCTGTAAACACAGCACATCGAGCTCAACTTCTGACAGTATTGAAATCAAGCTCCAGTTCTCTGTTACCATTAATATCAGTGTATTTTTTCACGTATCTTTTAAGATAGGTTTTCCAAGCTTAAAAGTAAATTAAAGTTTAAAGCAGAAGAAAAATATAAAATAAGTAGCTTTACAAGTTTGTATTCTTTCTCAAAGCACTTTAATGTAAGGAGTTTTTACACGACATTAAATGGTATTTCAGCTTCATACATATACTAGCTGTGCCACCCGGCGTTGCCCGTGTAATAGAAGAGTCTTTGGACAGAAAATTGATTTGTATTTAACATATAACAACATTTGCCATTCTAACTTTCAAACTACATATCATGAGAGAAGTGTGTCCGTGTAGTTGAACTAAATTAAGAGAGAAATAAAAACAACTGTAAAGGTTTTAAAACTTTGTCAAACAACTGTACCTGTCAAGCTAGTAGCCTGGCATATTGCCAATGGAAACTCCACTAAGCTAGTTAATAAGGTTAGGCTTCCAATGACAGTAAGAATTCCATGAATTTCCATGAAGTTCCATGAAGTTGAGTCTTTATTGTTGTCAAGCTCAGCTGTTCTAATAATAGCTATAGCCGGATTTCCAACAGACAGACATACAGACATACGGACTTTGAGAAATATATATTTAGATTATTATTACTAAGGTTACAGCGGTTTCAGGAGTAATGTTACTCACTGTTCGTATGATATTATCACATCTGCTGTAACCTTCCCGATGGTTAAACAACTGAGCTTCACCAGACCTTCATTCAAATCTGAACAAAGTGTTAGCATTTTTTTATTACTTTTCTCGATGTGCTTTCATTCATCATTATAAGATGTTTCTTTTTGGCTGCACTACTTGTTGGTGCTAGTCATTTTCGGATATTTACGGTTTTGCCGATAAAATATGTTTGAGTTTTTAATGCTTAAAACTATCCGAATGCCATGTGTCAAGCATTGTTAATAGCATGGGTTTTCAATACTATATAATGATAACTAGCCTTAAGTCAGATATTATCCACGATTTCGTTTATTTTCAATCACAGTAGCACGCAGACGTTCAACCACAATCATTCATGAACACAACAATCATTGAGGGCAATTGCACATAAAGTATGTGAAGGCGAATTTTTGAGTTTCTACTCGGATATCTGTTTAAAATGCTGATTCTCAGAAGCCAGATGGATTTTTGAAGCTAAGTGTTTGTGCATAAACCCAGTGGAAGTCATGGAGTATATGCGTGTGAAGTTGGGATGAATTTATACAAAAATGTGGAAACCCATAGCATTTTCGCGAACTAACAACCCACTGGGGAAATGACAAAGTGGGATTTACCAATCTAAGCGTATTAAACTATAAAATATATAAATGAGCTGTTAAAAATATACAGATCCCAATAAGTGGTTGTTAAAAGTAAATTCCAGTTTGTACTTGTACAAACCACAATAGATCAGCTGCAACTTAGTTGCTCATAAACATTAAACACTCTGAATGCTTTTGCTGTGCTCTCCTTTTTTTCATTCCATTCCCAGAAATGATAAAGATAGGTCTAAAGATTGAACCAAATGTTGTAATACAGGATTCTTAAATATGAATCAACTTCATCTATTTACATACTCATTTAGTGTGAAAATGGATTGTTTGCATTTGTTATTGAAAATTGCAAATTTTCCTTGCTGCCGAATAAGTTCCAATCAATAGCTGGTGTCTATGTGATTGACAGATTAGTTCCCCAATTCGTACCGTTTTCTCATGAAGATTAAGATAAAGAGGAATTTATATTGTTTATTATCATGTCTTTTACATAATTTTTATTTCTGACTGGTGATGCTGTTGTAATTATAATGTTAACTCTTTCGCTACCGCATTAAGTTCTGACCGAACGATTATTCTACCCAAATTAATTCAAACGGATTTTCTAAAAACCGATATAATATTTAAGCAATATCTCAATAATAAAAACGGATATCGTTTTACTGTAAAATGCATCTCATTCAGAAAAAAATTCTCTGTGAGATAAGTATAGAATTGTTTAGTGAATCTCACTCTCGCAATTTTTCTGACGCTTTCTTTGCGTTGAACGAATGCGGTGTGTTTCTTATTACCATGACGATAATGAATTGGTTTTGCCGTTTTGAAAAATAATTAGAAATGGAATTGTTGAGCCAAAAAATTTTCTATTGTTTGCGCTTGCTTGGCAACAAGGTTGTTTCATTGGACACCAAATTTGATTACTCTAGCTAATGTGTGGGCTTCGTAATAAAAAGAAAAGTTAAACCCTATTGATAAGCCGATACATTGGTTTAGAGTCTGTACTTATATTAAAGCGAATTGTTGGAATTGTTGAACCAAAAATGTTTCTATTGGTTGCGCTTGCTTGGCAACAAGGTTGTTTCAGTGGAGACAAAATTTTATGAGTCTAGCTAACGTGTGGGCTTCGTAATAAAAAGAAAAGTGAAACCCTATTGATAAGCCAATACATTGGCTTACAGTCTGTACTTACATGTATATTACCACGAAAGCCAATACATTGGCTTACAGTAGCGAATGAGTTAAGTGACAACAAAAAACTAGCTGCTGCATTACAGACAGGTAAACAAGCTAAATGACAGTTATAGACTGGTAAACAAGTTAAATGACAGGTTTATACAGGTTAACAAGTTAAATGACAGGTTTATACAGGTTAGCAAGTTAAATGACAGGTTTATACAGGTTGATAAGCTAAATGACAGGTTTATACAGGTTAATAAACTGAATGAAAGTTATTGGGAGAAACAAGCCATGTCAAATTTGAAATGAATGAACAGTTCATTCAAGAGTTGTTTCAACTCCAGAGATCATTCGGGTATTAAATATTGTTTATTAAGCTCATAGTGACTACTCACTCATGTTAATGCAAGGAAGTGCATAACCAACTAAGCTCGTTTCTCTTTGTTGCAAGCAGAAATATACCTAAAACAGGAGGCATGTTAACCTGAAGAGGTATGACCTTGTGCTGGAATAAGCTCATGCTTTACATTATTTTATTATTGTTCTTATATTATGCTTTATGTAATATTAGTACATGTCACAGTAAATTCTCCAGTTGCTCCAGGGAGGCAGGCTGACATTCATTCTGAAATGATTTGAAGGCGTGACACAAACTTTTAAATGATATTCAATCACAACATATTAGTTTTGAGTTTATGCCAAAGCTGCTTGTAGATTCACTTTCTTTGGTCTGTCATTTGTGTGTCGGGACTTTGAAATGCTGACCACTGTGTCTTATTTTAGACGTGTACACTTTACTTCAGGTTTGTATATAAGGTGAAAATTTGAAAAATTGTGGAACTAAAACACAGATGTTGCATTTGCTGTTCCTTCAATGCTTAAATGATTTTGACAAAAAAGAAACTATAATTCAATTAAAAATAAAATTTGCTGGCCTCTGACAGTAGCGGTATGCTATTGCTCGTATTGATAGACAGTGGCATGCAGTAGTATCATGAAATACAACATCCTTTAGTAGTGCGTGTGACGGATTCAATGGAATGACAACTTCATAAAAACCATATTAGTGATAAGATGTTTGGTGGTGAATATTCTTTTATCTTAAACAAAGTTCTACAAATACCTAAGGCAGCAGAAAACAGGCAGAGAAAACAATGAGGTAATACTGCAATGCCCAAAGCATTAAATTCTTCACTCAGTTGAGTAGGTAGTTGGCTTCGTAACCATGGTGACAGGATTCCTTGCTTGTCATTGGCGCAAGCATTACATACAATTGTAACTACTGTATATCAGGCAATCAATATTAATTAAAGTGAAGTTATCCACTCACAGTTATTATTTTCATAAATGCACAGACATTGCTAATGTAACACCTCCTTTAAGGCACTCAATGAAACTTTACCAAACAGCTTCAACTAGAATTGTACGTACTGCTGCCACCATTAATGATTAGCTGTTGTACACGTTGGCTCCTGTCAGCGTTCATTGATGGTTTGTTTATTGATCATTTTTAATGGTATGTTCTTATGTCTATTGCAGATGATCCAAGCGAAAGGCACAACAAATACGACAGTGAACCAGACGTAGTCAAGCAGCTGCAAGAAATGATCGAAATGGAAAAATGTAACATCGTCAAAGAGGTGTTCCACTCTGGCTTAGGTCGCACATATTATACCACTCAGAAAGTCGGGAGCGTTTACATACCAAAACTTCCATATTGTGTTTCATCCGATTTTCCGCTCAAAAGCAACAAGCGGTCATGCTATCGTCAGACGAGAAGAAACCTCAGAGACTATGGTCTTCCACGGTCAACATATGCATCCTGCAGGAGCGCAACAGTTGCTCATTCCGTGTCCTTCTCACGTATCTCGGAGTACTTGTTGTCGTTACTGCAGTTTGTTCTGCCTGGTTTCATACTCATCATCTTCTAATCGTAACTGTCATGTTACTGTCATCATATTTCGTGCTACTGCTATTACCATGTTTTATGTTATGTTTACGGAGATAACAAGCTTTTACTAACGGTTCAAATTATAGCTTTATCTTAATGAAACTTTATTGTCAGTCATTTATTTTTATTATGGAAGAATTTTAACTTTTTTGTGCATTATTTTCATTTACAACAATGATGTTAGAATTTTATTTTATAAATATATTAAATATTTACACCTATCATTAGTCAACATTATAGTGCAAAAACCCTTGGTTTTTATTTACTATTAAGGAATAAAGTTTAAGAATATCACTTAGACATATTTATCTTTTGAGCTGTTTATTTAAGGAACAAATAACAAACATAGAATCATATCATCAATCTAACATGAGAGGTTGAAGTAACCATGGCAACCGCATCATCAACGGTAATCTTGGTAGCCATACTTTCTAAAATGGCTGTTTGTTGACCTATAAGATATAAGTATATCTTCTTTTGGCCTTTATGTGTGAGGGTCTCACGGCAAATGGTTTTCCTTCTGGTGGGGGATTTATTGACTGTTTGCTCATAAGATTTAGCACATGAGCAATTTTGGTTGAATGCCCTTCTTAACACTGCCAATAGTCCTTGTGTTACTCCACCACCGATTCAGCTGACACTAAGTCAGCACTGGACCGTGTCTATATAATTGTATGAAAGTATAATTGTCTTCGCTACTGTAATATTTCAGCATTCTGAGTTATCTTCAAAACTGACAATCAAAATTTAGCTAACCAAAACCCATAAAACGTGCCTCTACATTAGATACCAGAAAAGTTGTTTGCTCCTGTCGTTGATGTAGCAGAACTGATTACTGCCAACGTAGGACTGTTAGAAGCTGCATCTACCTCCTTCTGTCGGGCCTCCTGCATCTGCCTCCTGCCTCCATCTGTCCTCCTATCATTTGAGAGATTCGTATTAATAGTGAGTGTAGGCTGCCAGAGATCTGAGTAGACACTAATCTAAGCAATGACCTTGGTTTCTATTCTTCTTCTGTGTTGCTGGCAGCTTTGCTTTGACTAGCTCTACCAACTTTCCCACCTTGCCATAACCTAGCTACAGATTAACTTTAGGTAGGATAGCTGATGAATAGAGCAGATGATAGGAAAAAGGTGAAGGAACATTTTTCCAATGAAAAGGAATATGTTAGTGTTGCTCAAATGCAATTGAGAATGAGAGAGGACATGCTGATTGCATTGTAATGGGTGTGATGGGTGCATATGGGCATATGACCGGTGTTTTGAAAGTACAGACCTTGGAAAATTATGTTTCTAAATCTATGACAAACTTTTGTTAATTTTTTCCGCCATTACTCAAATAAAATTGCTAGAAAATCAAAAGATGCATTTATGATGCAAACAAAGGAATATAACAATACACAACTCCTGCACAATGTTGGGTGGTAAGAGGTTATGGTGATCTTCACAGACTATTATTGATTCCATGATGTATTCATATAAGAAATAACCATAGAGTATAACCGTTTAGACTGATATAGCAAAACAAAAATTCAACGATTACAGAGCAATAACCTAGCTGTGGTAATAGACATTACAAGGTTCATGTAATATAAGATAAACAAAGATATTAATAATAAACATACCTATTAGCTCATCAAATACTAGTTCAATGATTATATTCTCTGCACTTAAACTCAGCAAAACAGACAGATTTAAATCATTTAGCTCAAAGAAATTAATCTTCACTCACCAATGTGAAAAGAGAAGACTAACTGCAGCAGATGGTCAAGCCACAAACAATGTGACGCTAAGACGTTGTGCTACAAGATCAGGCTCTGTGATTGGCCAGCACAGCTGCACTCTGTTATGGCTATTGTTCTTTCACCATGTATAATTATGGTAAGAAAAGTGAGGTTGAGTATTTTAGGTCATACACTTAGAGTCGAACTACTCTTTAGTATTTATTTGGGTGTCTGTTTCGGGCATGGCCAAATCCGCTAATATATTAGTAGTAAGCCCGACTCGCTATACAAAACAGTAATATGCCGAAATAATAATCATAAAATGCAGTCCGCAGCGCACTACAACTACCAGAAATGATGTCATCACCTATCCTGCCTTTTTATTATATGCGTACTAGTAGTGTACATACCGTTGCACAAAATTGAATTAGAAAGGTAAGCTCTATTTTCCATTAGCTCATATCATGTGCAATTCTTTGAAACGAGAGTAAGATGTTTGCTTATCTTACTGCTAGCAAATGTGTGCGTATTTCAGAGAGCCTTTGTTGCGCAAATATTGACTCTGTGATTTTGGCAAGGAAATGTGGCAAAGAAACCTCGACAACTGGAAACAATTTGAGGTTGAATGCTGTTCCTGTCACCACTGGTAGCCTTTTTAAGAACTGATGTTTGCAGGGCAAGTGTTACAAATTACCATGCCACAACTGCTTTCCAAGTTCACACTACAATTTTGCCTGAAAGCCGTTGACTTATGCTAGTTTAAATTTTTTGAGCTCTCTCTCATATCTGTTGAGCTGGTGGCCATAATAGGCCGATGTAAGCAGATTAATTCTGATGATTTATTTTTAGCAACAAGTACAAAGCATTGCCGAACAGGAACAGGAAACAGAAAATGTGATTCACACAATCGTAATACATGAATAGATTGGAGTTGCCTACTCCGTACCGAGAGCATAATTCCTAATTAATAGTGAATATACTATTTATCACATGTCTAGCATACAGTGCCAGATTGTCAGTTCAACATGCCCCCTCAAGCTGGAGCTCGTGTGTTTGGTTGTAATGAGCAATTCGACCAAGTGGTTTAGTTAGGAGGTCAGCTAGGTTGCTCTTAGTATCGACGTGTACATACGATATAGCAGTTTGTTGTCGAACGAAATGGAAACGGATGTCGATATGCTTAGTGCGGCTATGTTTGCTGGCCGTGTCCTTAGTTAGTGCAATAGCACTTTGGTTGTCAACATGTATAATAGTAGGATTAGATTGTGGCATACCAAGAGAAGAACACAGTTGTCGTAAATACAATGCCTCTTTGGTGCCTTCTGCAATCGCCATATATTCAGCTTCGCTGGATGATAATGCAACAGTAGGTTGCTTACGCGATTTCCAGCTAATGGGTGTGCCTCCGAGATTAAAGAGGTACCCTGTGGTTGAGCGTCTGTCATCGCAGTCACCACCCCAGTCAGAATCAGTAAAGCCTAGCAATGTGCCATTAGTTGGTGTGAATGTGAGAGAGTATGATTTTGTAGCTTTTATGTAGCGCAGAACTCTTTTCACAGCAGCAACATGTGACTTAGTTGGTTTCTCTAAAAATTGAGAAAGCTTGGAAACGATCCAACTGATATCAGGTCGGGTTCCTGTCATTAGGTATATAAGGCTTCCTATAGCTTGGCGGTATGGAAAGTTAGTGTCGATATTGTCGGTATCAGTAGCCTTTCTGAGTGTTAATGTATTCTCGGCTGGCGTTTTAGCTGGCTTACAGTCTGTCATGTTAACACGCTTGAGTATCGCTTCTGCATAACGTTCTTGACACATTTGGTAATTGCCGCTAGCTAGTCGTTGAAAATCAATGCCTAAGAACCATTGTAACTTACCACGGTCATCCATTCTAAACTTGTCATGTAGGGATTGCTTTGTGGTAGTTATCAGCTCTTGGCGGTTGCTTCCAACTATGATGTCGTCTACCCAGAATAAAATGATTATCTGATCATCTCCATCTTGTTTAGTGTATAAACATGGATCAATATCATTGGCAGCGTAGCCTATAGATTTCAGATAGTCGGTTAGTGTGGTGTGCCAGTTCCTGCCACTCTGTTTTAGTCCATATAGTGACTTGTTTAGATGACATGTGAGATGTGTGTTTCTGGCATCCACTTGCTCATATCCAGGAGGCTGCTGTACATAGATATCTTTGTCTATAAGAGCATTTAAGTATGCACCCTTTACATCAAGTTGATGTAGGTGTAAGTTCTCATTTACAGCTTTCTGTAGTAGAATTCGAATAGATGTGAACCTAGTAGTAGGCGAATAAGTCTCGTCATAGTCTATACCCTTTATCTGTGAATAGCCTCGGGCCACATACCTTGCTTTGTACTGTATCTTGCCTGGTTGACTACCTTGTTTAATGGTGTACACCCAGCGGCCTTTGGTCTCCTCACGATTGACAGGAAGAGGTTTTATGGTCCATGTATCATTAGCTTGCAGTGTAGATATTTCAGCGTCCATTGCAGCTTTCCACTGAGTAGAGTTATCAGATTTGATTGCCTCTTCATAAGTCGTTGGTATGAGAGGAACCAGGTTTGTAGTGTATGCATAATCAGTTACTGACAGATAATAATCAGATAGATAAGGTGGAGTTTTCCTCTCTCTATGTGGTCTGGTAGCTACATGAATGGAAGTTGTCTGCTCAGTACTATGGTCAGCTTGCTGTAGTGTTACTGGCTGGTTCACTGGCTCAGGTTCCTGGTCCGAAGGCATGGTACCAGAATCATTGTCCCTTGTTATGGCTTGACTTGTACCACGGAGAGGCATGCTACACGGATCTACCTCAGGCATTTCATGGTTTCGGGAACTGTTATCATGTATAGTGACATTACGCGTCGTGATGACTTTGTTGTCACTGAGTACATAACATCCATGGTTTTGCAGATTGACACCTAAGTATATTCCTACATTCCCACGTTTATCTAGCTTTTGTTTGTATCCGTCAATGTAGTGGGTACAAGGGGAACCAAAATTATGAAGTTTTGACATGTCAGGTTTTGCGTTAGTAAATAACTCGTAGGCTGTAGACTTAGTGCGTCTTTGATAGCTCCTGTTTCTCAGATATTGAGCATGTCGCACAGCGTAGGACCAGTAGCTTTTAGGAAGCTCTGTATCAGCTAACAAGCATCTTGACATTTCTAGTAGCGAACGCCAAGACCTCTCGGATTTTCCATTCTGATATGGAGTATGGGGTGCCGTAGTTGTGTGTTTAATACTATTTGATAACAGTATCTTCTTGAATGAGTCAGACATGTACTCACCTCCATTGTCACTGTGTAGTTCCTTTACCTTTCCAATAGGTGCAATGTCTGCGAGAAACTGTTGTAGCGCAATGTGTGCTTCACTTTTAGCTCGTAGTAGATAGATAAATATCATGCTTGAATATTCGTCAATAAAGTTCATGATATAATGATGTCCTTCTCTAGAAGATGGTGATATGGGACCACATAGGTCTGAGTGTACACGCTCTAGAGGTTTTGTAGCATAGATAGGAGGATTGTCATGTGACTTTGGTAGACGTGTCATTTTGTTGGTGGTGCATGTAGTACATGTTGGAGTTGATGTAGTTTGGCTTACTTTCATACCAAGTGTTACTTTTTGTAGGTTGAGAACATCTTCATGGTTTAAGTGTCCTAGGGCTACATGCCATTCATCTAGTGACTTCGTAACATTGGCTGATTCGTCAGCGGTGTTGATAGTTGATGGCGTATCGGATACAGTGTGTAAGTAGTACAGTTTACCGTGTTGGGCTATGTCGAAATCTGTACCGTTAGCTGTGAGTTTGGTGTTATCTTTCGCAAATGTTATTTCCGCACCAGTTTGCACAGCAGATTGCACCGAAAACAAACTAACTGGAAACTCAGGGGCTAGTAGTGCATCATTTAGTGTCACATTTTGTTGCCTGCCTTTAGAATCGATTATGGTAAATTTAGCTTTACCTTTGGCTGTCACCAATTCATTTGTCTTGTGTCCATCTGCCATTTGCATGAAATGTCGCTTCGGGTCGAAACTTCTATCGTAAGATACAAAATGGCTGGAGTTGTTGACCATGTGGCATGTGGCCCCACAGTCTACTAATAGTTTATTGTCATTGTGATATATCGTGTTGGCGTATTCAGTGTCATCTGCGCTGACGGTGAATGAGAATTCAGTTGATTCTGTAGCAGTATTTGCAGTTGAGTTAGAACCTGTTTTATGGGCTCGTTCTTTGGTACGACATACCTTTTCAATATGTCCCTGCCTTAGGCAGAAGGTACATTTCAGTTTAGACTTAGAACGGCATTCAGATGAAGTGTGATTGGACTTACCACATGCCATACATCTTGGTTGTGTAGTAGTGGCATTGGCAGTAGCACGCGGTTGTTGTTTTCTTATTGTAGATCGAGTCGCTAGTGCAGATGCTGTTTGTGATGCAAGACGCATTGCTTCGGTATTAGCATAGTTGTGGACGGCAGCTTTGAAGTCTGATAAAGACTTTGCTTTGTCTAGCTGTGTGTGTATGACCACAAATGGTTTATATGCTTCTGGTAAACCTTTTAGTATCATAGCAATGATGAGATTGTCGGAAATGGTTTCCTTTGCACTTCTCAAGCCTGTAGCTGCACGCTCAGCTCTGATAATAAAGTCAGTAATATCCTCGTTATCGTGCATACGTAAGGTTGTAAGTTCTTCATATAGTGTTAATACTCGCGGCTTTTCTATAGACGCGTAATGTTGTCTTAGTACTTTGAGAGCATCTCTGCCATTGTCTTTGGCATCATTCATAATTAATTGTAATGATCTCTCATCCAGAACTTGAACCAGTTCTGCATATGCTGTTCTGTTCTTGGTAGGAAAATCATTATCATCATCATCGTCTCCTTTAGGTAATATGGCTTTGTATACTGCCCTATCCTGTGTGTAGAGATAATTGATGAATCTCGTTTTCCATATTGTGTATGATTGCTGATTTCCATCAAAATATAGTTTGCTTCTAGCACTGGGCCCATAACCTGTTGAGCTGGTGGCCATAATAGGCCGATGTAAGCAGATTAATTCTGATGATTTATTTTTAGCAACAAGTACAAAGCATTGCCGAACAGGAACAGGAAACAGAAAATGTGATTCACACAATCGTAATACATGAATAGATTGGAGTTGCCTACTCCGTACCGAGAGCATAATTCCTAATTAATAGTGAATATACTATTTATCACATGTCTAGCATACAGTGCCAGATTGTCAGTTCAACAATATCATGTTAATGATATTGCTGCTAAAATAAATACTACTGTGCAGCCTGCTGTATAAATAATACCATACACTCCCATGGTGTTAAACTTCTTTTACATAAATTTAGCCTAAAGTAGAGAATTTAAGCAAAGATTTTGCATTGTATAATTTGAGGACATCCATACAACATAAAGTCGAAGCAGGTTTTCGAATTCGATTTGAATAACGAACGTCCCATTGTTAGCTTTAAAAATATTGTTTACCATTTTGCCATGTTTGGGAGAGGAAACTGAGTACACATACTCACATAAAGTCACACAGCTGCAAACCACATAGGTTTCTTGTTTTATCCCACATTTGTTTCCACGAAGACAAAATGAGTAAGCAATTTTGTCATACTACATGTAAGTTTAATTAGAAATGAACATGAAAGTGGCTTAGCTAAGTTTGTTCTATCAAAATCGTATCCTGGACCTATCCACTTTTCATTAACGACTACGATGTTCTTACAAATTCTAATTATACACCCATGTATACGATCTCTACCGATTCTTGTTTCTAATCTGCCCCAAGGATGATGTTTTTTTTCAAGCACCTTGGCTAGACCATCGGTTTGGAAAGGATCGCCTGCTTTGACGATCTTCACACTGTGTCCTTGACTTCAGTACCAATCAGAGACAAGATTACATCTCCTACGGGCTACAAGCCTCAACTCTGAGTATTTCTCATTCTTTTTCTGGCTGACAACCATGTTCATGCAGCAAATGTAAATCTATTATCAAAATCCTGCAGACACCACAAATATGGATTGGTTTGTAATACTTCCTTGACTATGGAAAATAACAAGAGGAAACATTATAAATATATTATTATTAACAAAGCAGTTCATGCAGCTAGACAAAGGCATCATTGTCATCTTTGTCTAGCTTATCAACTTGGTACATTTGAAATGAGTTACTGTTAAACTAAAATTTAAAATTAAATAAAAAACTGTCTACCATGACAACTCATTAATTGGGATACTTTTATGACAATAAACATTATTCATACCATTGACATATATTACAAGGTAAGTCATTTGAATCCATAAAATTGATTCAAGCTAACAAAAAATAATTGTAACTATATATTAAAAAACGGCACCTTCCTTAGATAATCTCATAATCTCAAA
The DNA here is from genome assembly GCF_963576615.1 of Watersipora subatra. Lineage (NCBI taxonomy): Eukaryota > Metazoa > Bryozoa > Gymnolaemata > Cheilostomatida > Watersiporidae > Watersipora > Watersipora subatra. The sequence goes on from NC_088709.1 coordinate 71,242,084, forward strand.
GATTATAACAAACAAACTTGAGTACAGGAATCAAGATGTAGAACTAATTTCCTATCGAGTTTATGGTATAACACCATCAAGCTGAGTAAAGATTTCTACTCATTCCGAACTGTTATTTTATATAATTGTGTAAACAGAATGGAAAATAACATCAAGTAAAAAATTTGGTGCAACTACCTGCATTTGGTTCAAGACAGATTTAAAATGAGCCTTTTATATATTGCCAAATATTTGCCCGAGTAGACAACTCCTAAAAACAGTTAATTTACCTAGGTAAAAAAAAGTTTATTAAGACAAGCACTTTAGGCTTGAGAGCTATTTACCATTTTGGATCTTGTAAAAGGCTGCTTGGCTACACTGAGGATAATTTGGTTCAAGAGGAAAGTCAGTCGTGCTGTTGCAATAACCAAACTTAGGAATATAAACCCCATCAACTTTACTAGTGTTATCATCAGTAATTCCCTGAGTATCCCGGTAAACACTGGCTACCATACGCTCTCTCTCCTTCTTTAACATGTCAAGCATCATGCTCACAAGTCCTGGGTATTTGTTGTATAAATTGTGCGTTTCACTTGGATCATCTGAAAAAAGAGCACATGGTCAACAGCAGTAACTAAGAATGTGATGAGGTTGGTTGATTCAACTCAATTGTTCAGCGATGTATCTTTAGATGGAGTGGCAGCATGAGCGTCTTGGGCTGAGCAAACTTAAAATGCCACTGCTGATATATTGATGGTCAACTTGCAGACAAGTGTACACAGACGACAGTCACGATGAAAACCGACATATTAGATGTAGTTTAGCTACTGCTGGTTGTTAATAGTTAACTCAGAAGAAATCTAAAAACTTAGTCGAAAGATGTTCTAGCACTTTAGGCAAGTTGAGAAAATGAAGTAACAATATATTTTTACACTCGCTATTTGCGTTACCATCTAGATTTGTTCCAAGCAACTAGTTGTAAGAGAGAACAGTTGTAACTTAGACAGCCCATTTGAGTAGTAGATTCCAAGACATACGATACAGGCTACAGATACATCTCTATTGTTTAGTATTAAAAGCCAAAAATACAAACTAATACAAAGGTACAAATACGAAAAATATAAAATATGCATGAAAAATAGAAATCTCTTTTTGGTCATCATCTATACAGTAGACGTATACCTCTTATAAGGTAATTTCCAGATAATGCAAAAAATTCATGCAGTTTTTGCTTCGTACTAAGTAAAAAATTCCGTATAACGTAGAGTGTCAAGTCGGAGCAAGTTCTCAAATTCGCTTAGAATATGAGCATATCTCCCGCATTTGTGAGAGAAAAAACGATGCATGGCTGCGTTCCATAAAATTTCAGTTTGTTGTGATAGATCGTCAGATGTGTCGACAGCAAAGAGAATACGTAGCTGCGCAATTGTTCATAAATGCTTAAAGGTGATAGACTAGGTCAGGTCAGTCAGGACAGACAGGTCAGTCTACCAATCTGAATCTCACGAGTTGGAGTGACATCAAAAATTATCTGTTATCCCAACCTTGACCCTTGGATACGACAGATGGCGATAGGTAGACGCAGCTTTTTTATAGTAAATATATATTTTTTGTTTTGTTTTATTGTAAGCGTATAAAATATTTGATAGTAGTTTTACTTTTCTAAATAGATGTTGCTGTCTAGAAAAAAAACAAATCGTTGTAAATGAACGTCAAAGATATGCGCTTCCCATCAACTTATTGCAAAATTACCACAATCATAGTCTATAGAACAAGTGAAGTTGATCAAAAAAAGGAGAGAAGTTCTTGATGCAAACTAATAATCTTACAGTTATGGTACAGCCAACAAATTAGAAGGTTAAGTCTAGTTTTTCCTTTTTGTATGCCAAAGAGATGAGTTTGTGAAAATCTTAAAACTGATCAGGCAATTCACATGTATTTTACTGTTCTTATAATGTATAAATCCATATAACGTCATCGTTCCTGGAGCGGATTATTAGGAGCAACTACTGTACTTCGCGCATACAGTGTTTCCTGTGACAATGTCTGCTCAACGAGGAAGTGAAACTGAATCTGTTAAAGATCGTCGTGAGTAGGAATGGACAGAAATTTGGCAGGCCATAACTAAGACAGTTACTGTATTTAAAAAAACTCCACTACTTTTGGTTACTGCAGTAATCAGAAATAAAAGCACATCATCTATGTCACCCTCAGCAGAGGTCACAGTAAGCTGAAAATTTAAACATACACAGCAACTAAACAGCTACTAGCTAACAAGTTGAATAGTTCAATTACTAACAGTTTTTAATAATACAGCCAGCGATTATGGAACACTGACTTCTACAGGGTCGGCAATGTCCGAAATGATGGTAAACTAACCTCGTATATTAAAAAGTCCTCTCACTGCAGTTGCATTTCCAGATCCTATTACCATGCTGTCACCAGAGATGCTTGGCAATTCTGGAGATTCTTCTGGGCGTCTGTAATCATCCGGGCTGTTTTCTTTCAAGGTCCACGTAGACTGAACACCATAGACCAGTTTCCAGTCCTTCCACCTTTAATGACACACCACCCATAAACTAGAGCTTATTTACAATTATTACTCTGGCGGTTAAAGGTTATAGACGACCATGAAAAGTTCAAGACGACCACTTAGAGTTACAGATGACTACTAAGAGTTACAGATGACCACTAAGAGTTACAGATGACTAGTAAGGATTACTGATGACCATTAAAAGTAACAGATGACTACTAAGAGTTACAGATGACCACTAAGAGTTACAGATGACCAGTAAGGATTACTGATGACCATTAAAAGTAGCAGATGACTACTAAAAGTTACAGATGACCATTGAGATGCTCACAAAACATTAATCAAGCACAAATATTTCAATACTAATCTCTCCAAAATAGAATTGTCACATGTCTGACAGTTTTAAGCAAGTAACCTGCCACATTATTCGACTACACATATTAAACAGCTGAGCCAATTCAGCAGCATAGAAAGCTGATCTCTTATACAAGTCAACTACTGCGGCCTATTTCGTATAACAAATACAATAGCTTTTTCTAGAACTGCATTGAGAATAGTAGCTCTACCTGTAGGCACCATCCCTGTTGGTACACTCCGCTACGGTCTCATTATCATCCATGGTGTCCAAGTTGACAAGGTAGCTGTCACGCACCTTATATCTATCAGCTGACTGGTAAGAGTTCCCAAGATTGATTCGCTGTGACAATCCGTCTATATCTATAACATAAATGGTATTCTAGTATTGCTACCAGGTTTTTATAAATGCAGAAGTTGAAGGTCATTTTCACAATCTAAAAGATGCAAAATAAAAAATCTAAGTGGGACCAAATGAGACGCTTTTTGTTTATCAAAGTGAGCCCTTACGTCTGCAGTCCTTACATCTAATCAATACTGAGTTGATGTATAGTAGACTAACACGTACAACCGTTGACAAACCAATTATACCTGTGAACTAATATTGTATTACCAACCAACTTAACAGAGTTTGACAACTGGTGGTATTGCGTCTTCTTAAATAAAATGACCAGTTTTTGAATTTTATTTTGTCCATAGGAAGATGATAAATGTGACAAGTGAGAATAACAAAATATTATAGATAAACTTTTAGGTATTTACCACATTTACTGCTATTAAAGTACAAAACAAAAGTAACAAAGTACAAAGGTCTGATTATCACTTGAGTAAAATTGGTTGAGAGAAAAAGGGTTGATTCATATGGGAGTAATCTGCTCATGTAAATAAACTTTACTACTTCTGCATGTTGCACCATTTTCATCTCTATTGTCATAGAACCTTGTCTAAGATTACCAAATAAAGTCATACTTTCACATACAAGTGCCCCAAAATGTGAAAAACTTGAGATAGAAGCTGAATTTCTAGCAAGTTTCTTCCTTGAGATATGAGTAATCTTTGAGATACGAGAGAACCTGTTCTCGAAGGCCACTACACTATATGGTATGTGAAAGGCCATTTTTGAGAGCGGCATTGCTCAGTCTTAATCATCGATTCAGTTTTTCAAAAAAATTTTTGATGTTGGCTAAAAGTTATAGTTAACACAAAAGATAAAAACACATAACTGAAAACAGATACTAAAGAATTAAACTAAGTTTAGTAAAAGATTAAAAGTTAGCTTCAAATTCGTGCTTAGTAAGCTTAAGATATTCAAGTTAGATTCAAAGTTTTTATTACGCGGGGTCACAAAAACTTACTGTATGTCCAAACACACTGCTCCCAAGTCTCCCAGACCACCGTTATCCCCAAAGCCTGTCTCAAAGGTAAAAGCTCCATTCGGTAGAGTACAGAGTGATGTTGCATTTTACTGCAGATCATAACAATTAAATGGATATTTGTTACTTTGTACTGAATTATAACAATTAAAAACACTTCTTCCACTGTAATATCCTTTTTAGGTAGTTTTTCATAATATGGTAACGGATTAAATTTTACTTAATTATTTTATATAAGAAATAGTGCCTTGAGATGCGAGTAAATTGACATGAGCTCAGTCCCAGAATGCATTAAGCTCGTATGCTGAGGTATGACTGTATTCTAAACTGATAATACTAATATACTCGCAGCAGGGTGAGGTGAGGGCTCTAAGTCAGAAGGATCGATTTAATATTTAAATAGTTTAGGTCTGTAACGCTTTGTTAACATAGCTGTAGGCTTGTACTATTTTATGGAAGATTGTTTAACAACTACTTGTACAACAGCTCGCCCAAACCTCTAGTTGAAGTGAAAATGTGCACTCAAAGATGCCAACTTACTTTTAGGTGGCTCTGCTCCAGCAAGATCAAGAAAGGTGGGTAACCAATCTGTTATATGCATTAGAAAATCCCTCTTTGTGCCTCGGGTTGATTTTTCTAGCCTTGGATCCAAATAAATACTTGGCACCCTGACTCCTCCTTCCATCACAGACCCTTTGCTTGATCTGAGAGGGTAATTGTTGCCGTAGCCTTTGGATTTGGCAAAGTAAGGAGCTACAGAGGTCCCACCATTCTAGGTATTAACAAAAAACTGCTAGCCACTTGCCAAGCTCTACCTATTCAATAGGGAAAGATACATACGTGCCACCTGCCACAAGTTTGAACACTGTATTACTAGGATATTGAAAATTAGAAGTTTTGAAAATACATCTAAAATGCCATTACAGTCAGTCATACCTCTACATACGAGTTTAATGCATTCTGAGACTGAGCTCATGCGCCAAATCTCTAGAATCTCAAGGCTATATTTGATATATAAATTAGCTAAAAACATATTTATCCATTCCCATCCTCTGAAAAACCGATTAAAACAAGATATTTTGATGGAAAAATTGGATCTAATTCACTATCTACGCTAACAAAGTAACATTTATTTAGTGGTTATGATCGGCAATAAAACTTAATGGATGGTAGAGGCTAACAGGGTGTGAGAGAGACGTCACGGCAACACGTTTAGTACGTTAGACTTTCATGATGCTACGTGACATAACATAAACTTTAAATTTATCTTAAATGAATTTAGATACTAAACGCATACCTAAAAATAAGTTATAATCTTACAATAAACTCAAATCTAATTTAATTTCCCTTTTTATTTCCTTCTTCCGGCTTGGCACCTTTTGTCTTGCTTTCACTATTACTTTTAACCGACCTTTCCAACGCTTTTTAAAATTGATCCAATGAGAACGACTGAGTGATGTTATTCTTGAAAGCATCCTCACGCATACTCGACCACCAAGCAGCTGCATCGACAACTTTCTCGTATGGTCATATTCCATATATGGTCATATTCCATATATGGTCATATTCCATATTGTCCCGTAATTAAACTTGCACAAGTAGCCCTTTTTACTGGGCTAAGATATAACACTCAGTTCTACCCTTTAATTGCGAGTGGTTGATGCTTGATTTGAATAATAACAACTTTTAACAGAGATAAGACAACTCACATCTGACTGAAAGGCAATGACGGTGTTGGAGAGCATATTTGCATCTTCTAAAGCTTGAAGAGTTGCTCCAACTAAATCGTCTAAAGCTGATACTAGTCCTGGAATATATAATTATTCTACTTTGAAAAATACAGACTCAATATTAAGACTAAACACAGATGAATCATTGTTAATAATGACACGTGAAAGTCAAATGGATGGTTGAGATCATAGATGCTTAGAGGTGAAGGTCAAACATGCATGTACACTCGACAAAGTTACAAGACTAATGTTTCAAATGGGCTAAAATTTGGGGATCAAACATAAGACTCTATTACATGACATGTTAACATATACATGTAGTTACCTATAAATATGGTCCATCAAACTAAAATACATTCAGTCGTAAGCTCTATACTTTAACTTTCAGACTATTCAACGATACATGTACATATTATATCTTTTACATCTTCTAATTTACTCATATACTCACACTCCTTATTTAGCATTATTATTTTAAAAAGCATTATATTTTACTCCATGCTTTTAAAATATTATAATTTTATCACTTTTCCCTTATGAAGGTTTTTGTTAAATAATAAAATCAAAGAGGTTCATTCTACTGAGAAATGTAAGAGATCAATTATAGTTTCACATGATCAGACAACTGCTAGTTTGGTTAATCTTTAATGCTGTAACTATTTTCATTATTGTTATTATTTGCAGCATCCTTAAAATGATAGTCACAGTTATCATAGACACAGTCGGACATGCTAGAAGAGTATAACCAACTCAACTGAGTGAAGTTAGAGTTAACTAAAGTTAGAGTTAATTAAAGTTAGAGTTAACTAAAGTTAACTAGAGCTAACTAGACACAATAACTAGTGCTACTAACCTAGATATTTCCTCCTTTCATTCTGATCAGGGTCGGATGCATTTAGAAAATCATGAACATTAAACATGCCATCTGTCACCTGCAATTGTGATACATAACTTTTAGTAAATTTTTTAAATCTTTCAACTTACATTCCCACCAAATACTCCTTAAAGAAATTTAGGTAGAATGTGAAAAATACATGATATGCACAGCATATCATAAAATGCATATAGTGACAGGATAAGCAAGTCATGGAAATGAGGTTTAAAATAGCATGCATTTTAAACATCTCATACCGACATAATAATTGACAAAGGTCAATTATTATGGCTTTGTTGGATTGAGAGGTTTTGCTGTCCTCTTGTTTTCCTGTCCTATTTGTAAACACATACACTGTGATACACTTGTCAGTCTGATGACTAAGGCATGAATACGAATGTACAGTCTATTGATATGAAAGTTGCCTAGCAACGAGCTGGTTGATTGTAGTAATAAAAATTGAATCTATAGCAAGAATAACTCGAAACAACTTTTCAACTATAGAATGGAACTTGAACATCTCTCCTCCAACTACAGAGAATTGCCAATAAGCTCTCTCCATCATTTTCCCATTTTGCCATCGACTCAAAGATATTGGAGCGGCGACTCTGCCTTTCCGATTCTCACCCAGCCATGATTTGCTATTCAGTTCTCATTGACCTCTCTCAGAGTTCAGTAACGTATACATTATGCATTGCACAACTATACCGAGTGTGGAAGAAACACACTTGTACTTCCGTGTACAGTAATTGTGACAGTATAAAAAGCAGTTGAAGTTTTCACAAGTGTTAAAATTATGACTTTTTACAAAATTTAGTTTAAGTTTGAGTGGTTGGGTTTGGAGCGTCCTCCCGTGAGGTAAGAGGAATTACTGTATACCTGTCTTGGAAGATGAGGTGCAGTGGGTGTTATCATCATAAACAAAGGGTTAGGGTTTCCTTGATGGGATAATATCATCTCTACTGCATCTCTTCTGTCTAAAATCTGTACACAAAGTCACTGAGCATTGAGAAAAACCTTTATCTTGTTGCCAAATTGTTTATAGGCATTACTAATACATACCGTACTTTTTGGACTATAAACTACACCCCTATATAAGCTGCATCTGCTTTATTTTCCAAAAAAACGATAATAAAACAATACGTAGACCGCACCTTTGTATAGGCCGCAGAACTCAGGACGGTGCTTTTTAACACGACAGTAACTTTGATGTTTAAAACGGAACAGTGCCTATCGGCACTGTTTCGTATTAACCGCGCTTTTTAACCTAGTGTCTAACATAACAGTAACGTTAGGCATTGTTTCGTTTTTCTTTCACCACTAAAGGTACACTAACTGGAGATTCTGGTTAATAAAAGGTGAAAGAAAAAGCCACAGAATAGCCCTACCCTTATATAAGCCGCATGGCTCAAATCATCAGAAAAAAGTAATCGTCCGAAAAGTACTGTAATTTACTTATATTAAAAGAGCTCAAGTATATTATATCAAATGGTTCTGGCTTATTATGATAAATGGTATTGGTATTTGCTGTCCAAACTGATACGTTTACTTACAACGTCGAGAATTAACACCAAGGTTAATATAAATATAACAATATTGAACAATTGTCAACAAATTGGTTTCCAGCAGCTAGAGTAACAGGAATGTTTAGATCACATGCCTTTATACAGCTTAAACACTAGTAAAGGTTTGTAGTTTTTATACCAATTCATTAATTTGTTTGCCCGAGAATACAACCATGTTCTCAATAACAGTAAGATATCGCTTCTACCTTACGATATTGTTATTTGTCATATTAAGTAGCCAAAACACGCAGGGCGACTTAGATAAAAAAATGTAGAAGAATGGCAGCCAACAAAAGCACTTTGTCGCGCATTCGTGCATTGGTTAGTTGTCAGCATTGACATCATATATGATATGTCAGAGTTTTGCTGAAAGAAGTCACTTCTATTTGTCACAGCTCGGAGATTGCATGGTGAGTGTTTGTTGAAAAAACTGGTGTTACGCTTTTCAACATCATGATCACTGCAAAAATAAAATATGAGTTCCTTGATATAAGCGCATGTAATTTTAAAATGCTACCCTTCAATACTTTGCGAGGGCCCCAAAAAAATTATACCCGATAGACACTGTATCCAAGGAACTCAAAATGAGACAAGTAAAAAAGTATTTGAGTTGCTCATACCGTTTCATGAAGGCTCTTATCTACATCTGGTAGATGTGGTGTGTTATTATTATATCTTAACATGACTCCACTCTCTTCTACAAATATAATAGTAGATGTGGCGTGTTATTATTATATCTTAACATGACTCCACTCTCTTCTACAAATATAATAGTAGATGTGGCGTGTTATTATTATATCTTAACATGACTCCACTCTCTTCTACAAATATAATAGTAGATGTGGCGTGTTATTATTATATCTTAACATGACTCCACTCTCTTCTACAAATATAATAGTAGATGTGGCGTGTTATTATTATATCTTAACATGACTCCACTCTCTTCTACAAATATAATAGTAGATGTGGCGTGTTATTATTATATCTTAACATGACTCCACTCTCTTCTACAAATATAATTAGCATAGTTTAGAGGTCAAAAACTGCATTTAAGTTAACTTAATGACAAATGCAACCAAGTTCTCTGAGTTCCAAAAATACTTAGAGTAGTCAGCAAAAAATATGGAAACTGATCAATAAATTCGCGTAAACATCTGACAATAAAAACGTCTTGCTGGGGAATAGTACAAACATGTTTTTCTACCACATGTAGTTACATATTCTGATCATTAAATTCTCGAGAATGCTGCATGACTACTAAAGATGAGTGGTCACATCTAGAGCTCAATGGGTATTTAACAAGGTCTCTTAACTGAGATCTGTCACTACTCCTAGACACATCCTGAACTGACCAGAAAAATGTTAGAGGGTTCCAAGATATTTTATACTTGTTCTGAAACGCTCCGAAAATAAAATTTCTCTAGCATGGGAAGACCTGTTTTATTTTATGCCTTTTATTTTTAAGTATTCCCCTTACTTTAGATGCCTTCATTACTAGCTAAAGGATAGTATTTATATATACACTAGCAGCAAGAGCGCAGCGATGTCCAGGATGTCTTTCATTTTCAATCTGATAGCCTGCAGGTGGGTATTTAGGAGACCCAGAAAAGGATAATTATTTATAGCAACTGGCGAGGGGCACAGCAGGCATGTATGTGAAGTTTGGACAGAATCGGGCCAAAATGTGTGGAAAGTCATAGTGTTTATACAGGCTAACAGACAGACAGACACACACAGAGACACATGCACGCACACACACACTGAGTAGGATTTATTAATAAACTTCTTTATAACTACATAGCTGAATCAATAATTTGGCCAACGCTTGACAATACAATAAGTAAAACTGTGTGCTCTATACTGCTGTAATCTTATAGTGCTCCAACAACTGAGCACTACAACTTTAGTACTATTCCCAACTCTAATGACATCATTACTCATTAATCTGATAGTATTTTATATAGAACACTTTAAAATTGTAGAGCAGAATTTATGAAAGGTCAAAGTAAAAATGAACACCCTCTCTATAATACAAATTGTTAGATGCAGTCACATCCAACTTTTGACATAAACATATTTATGATTGCCGTAAAGTCTGGAATTTTCTGTTTGATAAGTACGCATTAAACCAAAGAATCAATGACACCTGCACATCAAATGTGGGTTGTCCAAATATCGGCAAAAACTAACACAAGTCAGTGGTTGAGAAATAAGCTAATGTGAAAGGCTAAGATCTTAAAGCAATTGCTCAAACTTCCTGATGGCTGGTAGAAGCCCCGAGTTTGAATATAAAATTACCATCAAGTTTTGTGTTAAGGGTAAGACGACATTATTCTCAATATACAATAATATATAATATATACATGTACTTTATACAAAAATCTTTACCTACATGTCTATAATTACCATACTTTCACATTTACTTTTTTGACTTGTGGTAATTTTATAGAGCACATGCAGTAGCTATAGACACCATCGAAATTACAGTCTGTTGAAGGTTGACTTGCACCTAAATTCACATTACAGTTATTTGGTATCAAAAGGTTCACCATGTTTCACTCTGCTGCATTTTAGGTGCAAAATATGTGGAAATGTGATTACGAACTCTTAAAAGCTCAAAAACAAACAGTTAATCACAGCCATCGTAAAAACGCCGTAGGTTGGAATCCCTTTCCAAAACGGCTCAAATGGGACATAGCTAAACCTTATGTGCTTCTGTTTACACTTTCCTGCAACACCATTTGCCGAAATATTTTCACAAATATACTTCACACATTCCAAAAATGTTTTCATCAAGTTTTCATAAACGTAAATTCAATAAATGTAATTCTGTCACTTTGAGCACTGATATCTCAAAACCTACCCTAAAATTAGTTTAATTTTTTAATCTTAGCTTGAAGGAATGCATATCATCCACTGATGAACATGAGAAGCCTGTTGGTCACCTGTGATAGTCGAAAAATGCTGCAGAAATTATTCGTGCCATTTGGCAGGAAGTATGGGTCACATGATCAGATTACGACTAGATGATTTGACCAAGCTGAAACGAAACTGTTAAGTAGCGAGCATCTATGTTTGATACGGGCTTTCCAGTAGAACCCGAAGTGTTTGTCATAAACTAGTGCTAGGAGACAGTTTATATTGAGCCTTTTATTGGCCTTCCAATTCACGTGATAACATCACGTGTCAAAACGATAACCACACCGAGTTGACTACGTCATCGAAATAAAGGGATTCTAACCTATGACGTTTTCATGATGGCTGCGATTAACTGTTCATTTTTGAGCTTTTAAGAGCTTGTAATCACATTTCCACATATCTTGCACCTTCAACACAGCAGAGTAAGACATGGTGAATCTTTTGATAACAAATAACTGTAATGTGAATTTTGTTGCAAGTCAACCTTTGAGGTTTGTGAAGCGTGAGCTGCCTTCTTAACTAATATCAAAAATTATTGTAGCAGGTGGCTGGAAACTTGCAACCCTTGATGTATCCATGATGTCTTTGATATATCTAGGGTGCCCTCGATAGAAGCAGGGTGCTAAACTGCTTTTAGTTGTGCAGGCAGCTGTTTTCGTAAAACAATCTGTAAGGTTGCATCTAAACAATCACCAGGGACCCATCCTAACCCTATCGCAGGCAAGTTTTTGGGCTATTTGAGACCCACTGGGCAAATTAATTTTCCAAAAATCGATTTTAAAAAAATCTCTGATACACTCTTATTTATGATATTGTAAAGGTGTATTAATTGTTTATGATACAGGTAAATACAAATAAACGTGTTTCAAGTCAATTCTTCTCATAACTTTTTCTCTATTTATGGTACTTTTGAAAACATTTGCCCTTGCAGAGGCCTGATTAGTATATAAATTTCTGATAGTAGTCCAGGCACTAGCATCACTGCCACCTCCATGAGTATGAAAACTGTTACTAGCTTCTTTATCACTTTCACTCTCAGATTCCGATACAAAATCACTTCAATAACAATCTGAACCAGATTCACTGTCACTATTAGTTCTGGCTACTAACTCTAAAAAGTTATCACAATCAGCTGATATCATCCTATTACCGCTAGCACTAACACAACTACTCCTTGCAGCATTAGAGAGGCGTGGGTAATATTGTTTGGAGGGCACCATGGCACTAAAAGAAAGTTGCTGCACTCTGGGAAAACATTCAGAAAGCAGAAACAAAAACAGAAACAAGCTGCAAAAAAAAATTACCAATTTTATTTAAAGACTTTTTCAATTTGGATTTTTCATTCATTTAATATTGCAAAAACGATCGGTTTTTTTTCTTCTCAAGACGGCTTATGTTTTAGTTTCTAACAAAAACCAATATATAGTAGTGTACTAGTGGCAAAAGAATTTAATGGAAAAAGGCAATAAGCCAACCAAAATTTGATTTTTAAAAAACATTCGAGTGGCGACAAAATAGTCGCTCCGCCCATTGTCGTCAGTATCACAAAACGACAATAATGTCGCTCTGCCTGCAAAAGGGTTAACATTTTGGAATTTTCAATTTGAATCAACTGTAACACTTCTTTGTATCCAATTCATGTTACCTCATAATTCTTTTCACTAGAATGGCTTTTTCCAAGGCAGTAGCCTAGCATATATCGTCAATTAACCCACTCAGGACTGTTCCCGAATACCTCGGGAAGAGTTGTGCTCTCCAGGGCCCATTCCCGAAGTACTCGGGTTAAACTTTGATTTGCTCTATTGCTTAGCTGTTTAGGTACATCGGTTTTATTCATTCACCAAACGAAGTTTAAGAGTCTGGGCATCATTTTGATACCAAATATGTGATTGGACAAGAAAGTTTTAACTAACAAATTATGTGATAGATATCAACTGTTTTGGAAATTTGATGATCGCCATTTTGGAAAAGGTTTATCCGAACGATGGCAAAATTTTTAAGTGAATTAGATGCGGTAATCAGTTCAGGGGAAGAAAATAGCAACAAAAGTAATGTTCAAGAAGAAAATAAAAATTTTCTGATGGAAGAAGGTAAGTTTTATGTGGCTATTTATAGAATTTTACCGAAAAAAAAACGATAAAAAGCCGAAATTTTTCTTGTGAATTTCTAACAAACTTTATTCTAACAGTGTAAGATATGGATTTTTTTCATGATACACATGATTATAACATTTTCAATCCAATAAAATTTAGATCTTTTTGCAGCATGAACTCATCACTCTATTACCCCATAATAAACAATAGTTTTATGATTTCCTTGTAGAACTACAAGATAATAAAAATTTCTTATTTCATTTATATCCAATTGTTCAACCCACAATTAGTCAAGCATATAGTTCTCAACCTCAACATCTACTATAAACTAGCCCCAACCACTAGGCTCTAATATTGGTCGATAGGGGACACTTACCACAGTAATCATCTTCATGACTTTTTGTGTTTATATTTACAGTATCAAAAAATATTTGCAATTTGTATTACCAATTGTTAGCTGCAGTAGACTACTTATTTTCAATTTGTTATCAGGTATTTACCCTGAAAAGCTACTAAAGCACAATTTTTTTAGGCTGTATCATATTTGCTACATGAAGGTTAAGACAGTCAAGGGCTTGTGAGTGATGATGCCGTTGATGATGAGCCTATGGCTTCAACACCAATATCTGATGAATATTGCATCAACTAACTTATAATGGCAGCAAATATGCATGTGTAGTTGGCATCAAATAATTCTCACCGTGTCATAATTTTTTAATGAACACACCCTTATTATACATGTATATATTGTTTCGTTTTCATGCATATTCATTTTTACTGTATTTTTTACAATATATTTTACTGTATTTTTACACCTATTTTTTTTGCTGGTAATTGATTGTCTGTTAGCTGGTAACTTGAGTATTTTTTATGCATAATATATTCATAATAACCTCTGCAATGCAATTCAATATAAATTAACAAATTGTTTGATTATATAATTGATAAAACTGTCAGTGACGTAGTGTTGGTTAGAAGCTAGTAACACCTGTTCGATTACTCGGAATTGAGAAATCTTTTTTTTTATTTGCTGCTGATAAAGTTTGCTATCAATCTAACATAGGTCCAACAATGTCAGTATCAAAAAACTGCTTGTGAGCTGCTACGAAACATGAAAAACAATTTTGATAAAAAAAAAGTTCACAGAATTATTAGAAATTGTGGTCAGTAAAATTTGTAAAGGTGCACAAAAATTTATATCACATTGTAACCTGGAATGTCTTTGTTAAGCTGCAAAAAACAAATCAAGATTATTTTGAAAAGAACTCTAGTTATACTCAATTTTGTGTAGCTCTATTTTAATTGTAAGGCTAGTGAAAAATTAATTGGGCTAGGGGAGCAGTCAACCAATAACTAATTAGTCCTGAATGGGTTAAGAAACCTGCTGAGGCTTGAAGTTCAACTACGGCTTCCATACTATTTCCTACATAAGGGAAAACCGCCAACATTCAACCTCCTCCTCTCTAAATATTATTTTAGGATCACCAAATTTAGTATTTGGTATTAATGGCTTATAAAAATCGAGTCAAGCAATCAAGTGGGCAGTTTTCAAGTTGACCCAATGGAAAATAACAAAACCAATAATGACCCTTACCCCAGGTAAAATAGTCACTGGAGCCACCGAGCATTCCTCGATACTCATCAAAACCTCTCTGCTTGGGTAGGCAGTCTTTTATACAGTATCCCATATGCCACCTAAAGACAGTATCCCATATGCCACCTAAAGACAGTATCCCATATGCAACCTAAAGACAGTATCCCATATGCAACCTAAATACAGTATCCCATATGCCACCTAAAGACAGTATCCCATATGCCACCTAAAGACAGTATCCCATATGCAACCTAAATACAGTATCCCATATGCCACCTAAAGACAGTATCCCATATGCAACCTAAATACAGTATCCCATATGCAACCTAAAGACAGTATCCCATATGCCACCTAAAGACAGTATCCCATATGCCACCTAAAGACAGTATCCCATTTTCCACCTAAAGACAGTATCCCATATGCCACCTAAAGATGTTTACTAGTCGAAATAAAATGAATTAAACTAGTTTGTTCTACAAACAAACTGTCAAGATCCGAACAGCCATTAAAATTTGAAGAGAAACTATCAATCATAAACTAGTGTCTGATATAGTAACTCTTATAAATACTTACTTGCCTACCATCTTGGTTACGTAGCCAGCTTCTTGCATATGCTGTCCAATAGTTGTGTGCTCTAAAGGGAGGCAAGTTGGTGACTGAGCTAAAATTACTTCATGCTGCAAAAAGACTAGTTCGTAACATTGTTGGTCTTGACTACCTGCACACTAGGTTGGTAGTTCTGTACTCGTCATCTTAATATATTATGAGCCATTAGACTAAGCAGTGATAACCATTTAAAATAAGAATACAAATACTGCACACTTACACACTAAAGTTTCCTTCAAATCATACACATGGGTTAAACAACCCAAACTATGAAACATACAATAAATATATTGATAAATTGGTGGGTGTGTGTGATACAGTTCCAAAAAATACATTTATGAAACACACAGCTAGAATAAATACGGTTACAAGATGTACGATTATAAGACGTACGATTAAAAGACGTATGACTAAGCGACATTCGGTTAAGTGACATACGATTAAAGGTCATATGGTTAAGAGATGTACAATTAAGATACATACGGTTAAACGACATACAGTTAAGGTACATACGGTTAAGCGACACACAGTTAAGGTACATACGGTTAAGAGAAATAGTTCTGTTTGTTATAATGGTATGCATTAGCGCTCTAGGCTATTCTTATCTGTTTATCCACAAAAAAGACGTACGGAGAAGCCAGTCAGCCGAGTCAGCTTAGCCATAATGACCCAAGATAAATATTAACCTTATCTTAAACCATAACTGTCACGTACAACTTTTATCGTATTTACTAGGTAAATCAGACACGCTGATTCCGATTTTGTACTCAAAATAAAGATTGGTCCACTAACCTTCAAAGTCATTTAAGCTTTTTTAAAGCGTTTCAATATCCGTTTCGAAAACAACACAATCGGCATTACAAGCTCCGCCCATAAATATGTGACGAAACCTAGCTTTTTCAGGAACGGAAGTTAGGAATGTTTAGTCCGATTTAGAATAATAGAGATGGGTGTCTTAAAACCCATTATTATCTAAATCCAGCCTGTAAAATAATCTCAGGCTTTTATGAAGGGTATATAAACTATTTAAAATTGCTCGTAGCTTGTTGCATGATGTTGAAATAGGCTGAACGCCAAGAAAAATGAGCTCAAAAAGCGCAGTTTTATCACAAGCTAGCGTTGTTATCGCGCTTTCTTAAATGTGCAATGTTAAATAGCTTATATACCTTTCAGAAAAGACTGAGATTATTTTTAAGGCTGAATTTAGATATTAATGGATTTTAAAACACCCATCTCTATTATTCTAAATCGGTCTAAACATCCCTACGTAACTTCTGTTCCTAAAAAGCTAGGTTATATCATGTATTTATGGGTGGAGCTTGTTGTGCCAATCGTGTTGTTTTCGAGACCAAAATTAGAACGCTGTAAAAAAGCCTTCATTACTCTGAAAGTTAGTGGACTAATCTTTATTTTGAGTACAAAATCGGAATCAGCGTGTCTAATTTACCTAGTAAATACGATAAAAGTTGTACATGACAGTTATGGTTTAAAGGTTGCCTTGCAACAAAATTCACATTACAGTTATTTGGTAGCAAAAGATTCACCATTTCTAACTCTGTCGTTTTGTAGGTGCAAAATATGTGGAAATGGGATTACAAGCTCTTTAAAGCTAAAAAATGTTCAACAGTTAATCGCAGCCATCACAAAAATAAATTGTAGAATCAGATTGGAATCATAGAATTGTTGAACCGTAGATTGGAATCCTTTTCCAAAATGGGTCAAATGGTACGTAGTTGAACACGATGGCTTCTGTTTACACTTTCATGCAACCTCATTCGTCAACATGTTTTTACAAATACTCTTCACACATTAAATAAACCATATTTATTGTCTTTACGCGTCTATTTCATCGTCATTGTAATGCTGTCACTTTGAGCACTGATATCTCAAAACTTATCGTGAAAATTTGTTTAACTTTTCAACCTTAGCTCGAAGGAATGCATATCATCCTCTGATAAACATGAGGAGCCTGTTGGTCACCTGTGATAGTCAAAAGGTGATGCAGAAATTGTTTGCGCCATTTGGCAGGAAGTATGGGTCACATGATCAGATTATGATTAGATGATTAGACCAGGCCGAAACAGAACTGTAAAGTAGCGGGCATCTATATTTAGTACGGGCTTTTCGGTTACCTGAAGTGTTTGTCATGAATTAGTGCTACGAGACATTTTATTTTGAGCCTTTTATTGGCCTTTAATTTAATGTGATAACATCACGTGTAAAAACAATAACCACAATGTTCGAGGGCGTTATCGAAATAAAGAGATCCCAAGCTACGACGTTTTCGTGATGGCTGCAGTTAACTCTCCATTTTTGAGCTTTTAAGAGCTTGTAATCACATTTCCACATATTTTGCACCTACAACACAGCAGAGTAAGACATGATATACCTTTTGATATTAAATAACTGTAATATGAATTTCGTTGCGAGTCGACCTTTAAAAAATATTTACATCTAAGCTTATGACTATTGCCAGCTTAGTAACTCCACCTGAAAGTATCAAACTTTAACCTATAAATTGATAATTCTCACCTGAAAGCCATTGTTGGAAGGATTTTTACCTGTCAGCAAAGCCGATCTTGACCTTTAATAAACATTAACTCAGTAAGCTTTTGACATAACTGATAAATTGATTAGGCCATTTCATACACCTAAACTCTGCTTTGTAAAACTATGAGACAACATATGCAAATAAGGTTATACATGATGAAGCTTGACAACACAATTAGATGAGCTCAAAGTAGAGTATCTAACTGCTTGATTGTAATAGAGGTGTTAGCTGAGATTAACTCACTTTTAACCTAACACAAAAACACACGTAAGAAGTGCTTGAAACCTTCATATACTGTGTATCAAATAATTAAATGTATCTCTGATAAAAATCTGGCAAATGTATTTCGTCCTTTCCTTCACACCGAACATGTCTGAAATTACCAATATGTTAGGTGTGGCAGTGAGTCTTGTAGTCTAGCTGCTTTCTTCTCATCTTAAAGTAAGTTGATATGTACAAGTGAGTTTAACTCACTGTATACCTCAACATCTACTACAATAACATGTAGCCTACTAACCAAAATAGGTAAGCGTGGTAAGTAGCCAAAGAAACTAGCTTCAATAAGCAACTACAGTGAGTAACTACAGTGAGTAGCTACAGTAACTAACTATAGTAAGTAACTACAGTGAGTACAGTGAGTCAGTAGGTAGCCACAGTAAATAACTATAGTAAGTAACTACAGTATCTACACAAAGTGACTATATAAAGTAACTACAGCAAGCAGCTACAGTAACCAAAGTAAGAAGCCACAGTAACTACAGCAGGTCACCAAGATGGCTATTTATAACAAGTAATCACAGTGGTTAATCACGACAGGTAACCATCATAAAGACTAAAATGGCTATTTATAACAAGTAATCACAGTGGCTAATCACGGCAGGTAACCATCATAAAGAATAATAATATAAACAAAACTTAACATATGAAAATAAACCATTCCAAAATTCACTTTAGTTTTCAAAATAACTGTAGGCTGAAATAATATCTTTTTATAAGAAAACGATATTGTAGTTTGTTTCATTTCTTCTAAAACCTAAGCAAAGAGTGAAAAATAATTCATGTGATTACATGCAAAATTAAAACAAATATATTATATAAATCGGTAGAAAAGAATGCAAAATTTAAAATAGAGGTAAAAATGATATTGACAAAAAAATTATTTGTAAAAAGAGGTTTTCACTGTTACTTCACCTTAAAAACATATCAACAGAAGTAGGGACTTGTCAATGTTTAGGTTATGTGATACCGAGAGTTATGAGAATACACAGCATAACTTACTTTGAGTTACACTAAATCTAGTTTGAATTGGCTTGATGTATATTTTTATTGTGTATCCATTTTATTTTAAGTTCATTCAACTTCTTATTACTTTTACAAAACAGTGTTGTTCCTAACAAATTTTGAAGTTGTTGTTTGAACTTTCCTTCATATAACAAGAGAGGCATTTTCTCAAACCTTATATTTTATGTCGCACAACTAGTATGTAGAATCAATTGTAACTTGCAAGTCAGTTTGATTATAGGTAACCATGGTAATAACTATATTTTTACTAACCGTAGTAAGTAGCCATAGCAGTGAACTGTAATAGGAAACAATACTTGGTATTCATGCAAAGTTACTAAAGTAGAGACAATGGAAGGCACTATAGAACAGCAGGAGTAACTAAAGTAGAAACAATGGAAGGTACTACAGAACAGCAGGAGTAACTAGAGTAGAGACAATGGAAGGTACTATAGAACATCAGGGGAACTAGAGTAGAGACAATGTAAGGTACTATAGAACAGCAGGAGTTACTAGAGTAGAGACAATGGAAGGTACTATAGAACATCAGGAGTTACTAGAGTAGAGACAATGGAAGGCACTATAAACATCAGGGGTAACTAGAGTAGAGACAATGGAAGGCACTATAGAACATCAGGAGTTACTAGAGTAGAGATAATGGAAGGTACTACAGAACAGGAGGAGTTACTAGAGTAGAGACAACGAAAGGTACTATAGAACAGCAGGAGTAACTAGAGTAGAGACAATGGAAGGTACTATAGAACATCAGGAGTTACTAGAGTAGAGACAATGGAAGGCACTTAGAACAGCAGGAGTAACTAGAGTAGAGACAATGGAAGGCACTATAGAACAGCAGGAGTAACTAGAGTAGAGACAATGGAAGGTACTATAGAACATCAGGAGTTACTAGAGTAGAGACAATGGAAGGCACTATAAACATCAGGGGTAACTAGAGTAGAGACAATGGAAGGCACTATAGAACAGCAGGAGTAACTAGAGTAGAGACAATGGAAGGCACTATAGAACAGCAGGAGTAACTAGAGTAGAGACAATGGAAGGCACTATAGAACATCAGGAGTTACTAGAGTAGAGACAATGGAAGGTACTATAGAACATCAGGAGTAACTAGAGTAGAGATAATGGAAGGTACTATAGAACATCAGGAGTTACTAGAGTAGAGACAATGGAAGGTACTACAGTACAGGAGGTAAGCAAACAAAACTCACGCTGAGCAGAGGGGATTGGCATAGTTACTGCTCAGTTCAATACCAGCTGCAGCGAGTCTGTTTATATTTGGAGTTATCACCTTTGGATTGTGGAATCCCACATCATTCCAACCTGTAATGGCAAAGTTGGTGGTAATAGACCCAAATAGCATCAGGGTTCCTGAATGGGATCAAAATCGTTGCAGCAAAGCTCAACACACTGACTCCATGGCTATGTGGGAGGATAAATGATTGTGTAAGGTATCGTAAGGTTTTTATTGGTATATTAATAACAACCTCATGTTAATAGTAATAATAGTTAATATTATTATTAATATTAATACTATTAATCATATTAATCATTGCTTGTGACAGATTATGGCAATGTGGTGGCATCTAAAACATTTTTACATTGCAGAAGGAACATGTTCTAGTTCAGAAATAAAAGCCGTTTGCAATAATCTGCATTTTTCTAGTAGACCTACAGTAGAAACTCTCACAACGTAAACCTCCTTTTACGTAAATTCCAGTTTACATAAATAATTTATGCAAAGTTTTTCCTTTGTACTATGTAGGAAATTCCATATAGCATAAACCTCTGTTTTATGTACCAGTACCCTGAGAGTCTAGTGTGTTGTGAGAGACCGTCATGTGTGCTGATAAAGCACAGAGAATAAGTAGCTGCACAACTACACAGAAATACCAAAAGACGGTCGATTGGTGCAGGTGGTAGAGTGTGTACCAGGTTGAATATTACGAGTTGGAGTCGCGTTAAAAGCAATCTTTTATTCTAACCACTAAACTTAGCTTCGGAATTCGGATAGACAGACAAGCACTGAAATTATTATAGTACAGATATATTTTTGTTTTGCTTCGTTTTAGACGTCCACAATATTTTTTCTTTGATTCTTTGCAGTATAGACCTTGCTGTGTAGAAAAAAGTTACAACATTCAATTCAAATTGACATCGAATTTGTGCGTCCCTTAACTTAATGTAAAATCACTGTAATGTTGAACCCTAAACCAAGTGTAAGTGATAAGAAAAAGAGGGAAAAGTTATTGATGCTAACCAATAATACCAGTTACTGTACAGCCATTAAATTGAAAGATTCTTGAAAATCTTGCAACGAATTAGGCTATTTACATCTATTTTACTGTTCGTATAATGTACATCCCTTATATTATTATAGTGGTTATTTATGTTGTAGAAGTGTCCGCTGTATGTCAAAATGTCAGAAATCATGCTTCAACATGTATACCGAGTTGATTGTAATATAAGTGATATACTGAACCCCCTCTCTCTCACTCCCTCCCTTTCCCTCACTCTTCACTCTACAAGAATAGTAAGTCATTATAGCGCGTCAGCAGACTTTGTAGCATATCCACTGTAATCACCTAACTTGTAATAGGGTGGCTAGGACACTTGCACCAGCAGTCTTTTGATTGCATCGTCACCACAGAAGCTGATGTTGCACTAGCGTGGGTGTAAATCTGGTTCTGGTTTGGCCAGAGGGATCTTTCGCCCAAAAACTGAGCTCATAGCCTAGCAGGCTGTTATCTAAGAACTGGTTATTTCCCTCGTCTGAATTCTAGTTAGAAGTGGGATTATTTTAGCAAATAAGTTGGAGATAAATAATCCATACATATGGGAGAAAATTATGACCAATCTACTATAGAGACCCATTCTAATATGAAGACGCTCACTGAAATCCACTAAAAGGCTCATTGTATGGAGGTGCACTGATTAACCAAACCACAAGCTTTGTAAAGACACGCTTAGTTTGTACGACAAGTCTGACTGGACTATCAATGGCCATCAATTATCAGAAAACATTGCAGGGTTGCCTTTTGTGCAACAAACAAAAACCTTTTCATGGCAGAGTGATCACGAAACATTGTTATTCTCTCACCGACTCCTCTACCCGCAGTGTTTAGCATATCGCCCATTTGTCCAACCAATTTTTTCAAAAGATGCCATTAAAAAGCCTAGGTGAGCTATGCGCTTAGCTAGCCTTCAATTTCATAGCTAAGATACGTTGTAGAGGGTGCCTCAAGGGTAGTAGAGGGTAGCTCAAGCTGGAAACCCTCTTGAAGCAAACCAATTATAGTTCCATGCTGTCACGAAATGCTTTGAGATCCTAAGCAGTCTGAAAGCTTTATGAATGTTTAAGCTGCAATGAATGTTGTGAACTGGAAAAAGCCATAATCAATATGAAAAGATTTGTGTCAATTGATTGTTTGCACACTCGGCAAGTTTACAGCATGACTTGGCAATCATTCAATGACTTACAAACGGCTAATACAAATGTATAATGCCCATTGACTGATAAACTGCACAGCTAAGGCACTGTTTACATGGTGTTGTAGCAAGATTACCTGTCACACATTACAACAGACCTGTAGCAAGTACGACTTACCTAAATCATCTCCCATAATGTAGACAATATTAGGTTTAACTGTCTCAGTAGATTCCACAAATAATCCCTGTAGTAAGCAACATAGAAGACACCACAGTCCAGTCATTTCGAAACTAGTAGTCAGTCAGAGTACTAAACGTCTGCTCGTAATCTATCTAATGAAAGTTAACTACCACTGCAGCAGGCAAGCGTGAAAATAAAGCTTGGCAGTTGTCCAATTAAATTTGAGCAAGCACCTAATTTGCAATCATATGTTGATAAGGTTGCAGTTGGTCACATGGCAATAGGCTGTTTTATAACCCATATCATTGGCCTTTACTGTATTTTCCTGAAAGCTTTTTGATATCTCGTGACTGATGAGGGTATTGCTCATCGCTAGATAAATGGCATAGCTTAGCTGAAGGAGAGGCAGGATTTATTCTAATAACTTGTGCGGTTAGCTTCAATACTTGCAGACTTGTGATAAGTGAATGCATTATTGGTTCTGTTATAGACACAAACACATAACACAAATAAAAATCTAGAATAATAAAATAATTAATTAGCCTTACAAAATGTACTATGAAAACACTTGTAGCACTTGTGTATAGTTGTTTAATTTCGAACGGCGTACTTGCAATATCTTATTAAATCTGTTCATTTACTTAACTACTCGAATTGATAGTCAAAAAGTAAGATAGTTGTAGCCAGTTTTTAAACGCAAAAGTGTAGAGGTAATGGGCATTCATTATTATTGTAGGTATGTTAGTGCTACTACCATGGCTACTTGAACATCAGGACTCACCTGTGAAACTTTGTTAAAAATCTTTATTCTTGAAGCTTTCTTGTTAATCAATGAATTGAAAAATTAAGAAAGTTGGTGGCTATTTGCTGCTGCTGACACTGTTTATGAGATTAAAATAATTGATTGAAAGGACATCCACTAGCCAATTACTAGATTGATATAGTCGATCGATCGTTATATTTACAAATAAAGCTTTTAACCACTAATCTAGAGTTTCAAACCATCATAGATTCCAATAGCCTGGATTTACGATGTATTGTAATGTTCAAATTTGTGTAGCGTGCAAACCCTCCATGAAAACATTCACGAGAGTAACAAGTATTAATTTGATGAACATAATAGATAAACTGAATGAATTTCCATGATTAGAAAGAATAGGGAGAGCTAAGGCTACGCTGGCTTGTAGGAAATTTTAATATTGACTATTATATTAATTCATTACAATGTCGTACTTGATACTACTAGAAAAATAGGCTGTGAAAAGTATCAACCTACATTAGGTTGACCTACATGAGATTAACCTAAATGAGATTAACCTACATATAATAAGGAGCATTATTAAACAGTTTGTCAGTGTTGCTATTGAGAGCCAACATTGAAAAACAGTCAAGTCTGAATGATTCGGACTTAGATAATTCAAATTTCTGCTTAATTTGAACATTTTAGGTTCCTGTCCCTCTATATCACTTATCATTGTAAATAATCTGGCTAATTCAGACTAAAAGATAGTAAAAATAAACAGAGCTGAATACATTAGTATTAGTCGCAATCACAGAATCAAGCACAACTGCTTCGACATATATTCCTTGTTGATTGTGAGAGGTGTGTCAATTGAATAGGTGAAGCTCCATATTGACAGCTAACATAAGACCTTGATAGAGCAAGTTACGTTACTGGTAAAGCGATCTTTATTCTCTGAACATCAAAAAAATTGTAAATAGACTCACTGAAAAAATTGTGCGCTATGACTATGCATCAAACTTGAGCAATAGGGAACACTTAGCTACAGAAGTGAATAATCAAAGAAAATTTATTCAAAGCTTTTTCTACAGTGCTTTTGCAAACATGTCTTCAGAATTTAAACAGAATTACAATACGAAAACTTACTAGCATAAGGTGGATATTAATAAAGATAGTAATAACAATGTTTTTGCCTAGAAAACTTATTTTTAATCAATATGAACAGCATCTACCATTCTAACTTTTAAATATGGTGTTTATTTTTGTATACTGTATACGCTACTAGCTGTACAACCCGGCGTTGCCCGGTAATAAAAAGTATTTGGACAGAAAATTAATTTGTATTCAACATATAACAACATTGGTCTAGCTTTCAAAACTACATATCATGAGAGAAGTGTTTTCTGTAGTTGAAATAAATTAAAAGATAACATAAAAACGATTGCAAAGGTTTTCAAACTTTGTCAAACAACTTTTAAACTTCATATCATCAGAAAAATGTTTCGTGCGGGTCAAATAAGTTTACAAAAATAAAATGGCTATAAGAAGGTTTAGATGTAAATGTGAAATACTTAGGAAGTAATAGCTAAATTAAGTCGGTTTTTCTACGATTACAATAAAAGATGATTCGGTAATGATACAATTAATACGGACTGAGAAAACAAAATAAAAATCTTGAATGTGTTAAATTAATGATAACAATTCTTTCATAGAAGTGGGTGTATAAAAAGGGTCACTGCTCCAGCAAAAGCTATCCATCAAAACTTTGAATACGACGATACTGGTACCTCTCAATACTAGTACAAATGTAAAAATGAGATATCGTATTGTCTTTGTCTGACCGGACAGAGAGAGAATCTCAAGGCTTTTTTTCACGGAAATAATAAAATTGTCTGCCTGAAAAAATTGGCCTTTACCCCATATATAGTAATTGAACCATACGGAAAATATTTTTTAACAGGGGCATCGTAACGCGTGGGCGCATTGCTAAAATCATTACCGTGCGCTAGGTTCTACTGTTTTTATAACATGCCGTTGTAGCTCAGTGATAGAGCATCCGGATAAGACACTTGTCAATGTGTTTGTCGTGAGTTCAAATCCATCACAGCGCGTAATTATAATTTGAAGATTTTAATAATAGCTGGAAGGACACACATACCAATACCGAGAAATATATACATGTATATACTAGCTGTACCTCCCGGTTTTGCCCGAGTGTTAAAAATCAGTTTATAAACAATGAGAAGTGATGGGAATTGCTTACCACTTTGCTATTAGCCTGGCACATTGCCAATGAAAACTGGTATTAAAAATCAACTTATAAACATTGTGAAGTAATGAAAGTTGTTTGCCATTTGCTGGCAGGCAACTTTCCAGCAAGTGGCCTGGCACATGGCCAATGGAAAATTCCACTAAGCTAGTTAATACTGTAAGCTTCTAATGCGGGTAGGCCATGTCATTGCATCAGCATTGTTGTCCAGCTACCTATTCTAATAATAGCTATAGCTGGACAATCAAAACGACGAATACACACACCAACTTTGAGAAATATATACATGTATATAGGTATATAAATAACATGATACTCTACCTATGATTACTAGTATGTATATTATCTAAGGTATAACATGATGCTCTACCTATGAATACTAAAATGTACTGTACAGTCGTGGCCAAAAGTATTAACACCCCTCTCTTTGTCCTTTAGCTGTGAGACACCAAATTAGCTCAACTTCAATTAGTCATTACTTATCCTATTCTCAGCTTAAAACATACAAAGTAGACATCGAGTAAAGCTTAGAGTCTACTCTTTCTGATAGGATTAAAATATTGTTAATTGGATAAAGATTCACCATGTGCAAACCTTTGGAGATGGGCCCTACAGTACAGGTACAAACTCATCACTGCAGAGAGGCTGGAGAACTTATTCAACAGCATGCCAAGGAGATGCAGGGCGGTGATAGACAGTAATAGATGGCCAATAAAATATTGATGGCAATATCAACCCCAAAGTTTCTTTACAGGGCCACCAACCCATTACATAGAGTTTGTTGACACTTTTTGGACCAATTGCGGTGTTTAATCACATATACTAATTGTATTCCACAAATAAAATAAAGTTTACATTGTTGTGACTTGACTCAGTTATGTTTATGAGCTCCTGTACCCATCTATGAATAACCATATCTTGCAAAATGCTTTAAAGAGATGCAGAATCTTCTCAGGATCATTTTGATATATAGATTATATAATTTATGTGGGCCAGGGTCCTTGTAACTAATTAATATGAAAAAATGTTGGAGGGTGTTAATACCTTTGGCCATGACTGTATATCATGTAAACTATAACGTGGTGCACTACCCAAGATTAAGGGTGAAGGCATTATCTAAACTATAGTATGATAATCTAATTATGATAAACAACCGTTATTTTTATTACTGTTTGTCTAGCTGAAACATAGCTACTAGATATAATTATCAGCTCTGCTTCTTTGGTTTAATTTAGTTTGTACATTTTGTTGACTGCACAAAAACTGACTGACGAATGATAGATCTTTTGTTTTTTAATTTTCTGTTTGCTTTTGTTGGCAAAATGCCAACAATGTTATCTCAGTTTTTTACATCAAACTATGAGTTTCTTAAAAACGCATGCACAAGAAACCCCTTGTTTCTTGCACAGTCATCACATGCAGCTAACTTTCAGCTAACTGTATGTTAGCTAACAGTTATCTTGCACTTTCTTTTACCTAGTACCAAATGCAGTTTTCTGTTGTTTGCGCATTTATAAATAACTGCATTGTTCTTACCATCAACACACTTATTATAATAATTGTTATGGTTAGCTCTTTATCTAACACTTAAACCGTAGTCGGTACATTCATTTTTAAAGAGTCTCGTTAAGCAGATTTTATCAGTGTTCGATACCTTTCATGTTATTGAATAATGGTTTCTATTGATAATATCTTAGTTTTTTGCTCTGTATAGTCGTGACAACTCGGCGTAAACAAAGTTTGAGTAGGCATTTACCGAGCAAAAGTTACTTCTAGAAATCAGCCCTAAACGGTAAGGTATAGAATTCTTCCAACGCTTCTGTTCTAATATATTATATTTTGGAATAGACTTTTTTTATGTATCAGTGTTTAACTCGAAGTATTATTTAACATGTTCTGTTTAGTATGAATTGCTTTAACTGCATTCTCAATGTACATGTACAATGTATACTGATACTATATGTATGTGTATATTCCCACGACCAAACACGAGCGGAACGATTGTTTGGGAGATTTATGATAAATGCAAATGTGCACACAACTTCTGAAAAATTATTCGTTAACAGCCGTTACCAAACCCTTGTACCGAAATCTCATCAACAAATTTAATCATTTTTGTGTAGAGTCATTTAAGTATAATAACGATACAAAACACATATAAACCTATTTAAATATGTAACCAAGTCTTTATTATTTGTAGAAAATTTCCTAAACCCATCTAATCGGATTATACATAAATAGACAGATTATTTTGGCAGAAAATCATTATTAAAGCTCAGTAAAACAACTGATGCTGCTTCTCACTAGCTCATTGATGTTTCCATGTAGTAATATACCGGTGGCCACTGTATTAGATGACAGTTGGACTTACCAGCAATATGCACAGAAGAATAGAGCTTACTAATCTGAGACTAATTCCATGTAGTAATATACCGGTAGCCACTGTATCAGATGACAGTTGTACTTACCAGCAATATGCACAGAAGAATAGAGCTTACTAATCTGAGACTAATTCCATGTAGTAATATACTGGTAGCCACTGTATCAGATGACAGTTGGACTTACCAGCAATATGCACAGAAGGATAGAGCTTACTAATCTGAGACTAATTCCATGTAGTAATATACCGGTAGCCACTGTATCAGATGACAGTTGGACTTACCAGCAATATGCACAGAAGGAGCTTACTAGTCTGAGACTAATTGCTATTTCTTGCATTTTTGTGATTCAATTTTCTTAAAGTTTTTGTTTTATTTGTATCCTTAAAGATCCTTGATAGAAAGTAAATCTATAACTGACTCTTTTAATTTTAGATTTAAAAAAATAGTCAATTGCAAGATTTTCTTTTAAGATGTCTGATGGAATTTGGAAAACTTACGTTGCTCCTTTAGCGACCGATGTAAGGCGTATGTTTGTCTCTGGTGAGTATTAATTACCTTTTAAAAGTGGATATACTTGTAGATACGACTGTGGCAACCTAGATAATAATATACTGTGATCAAACATGTATGTAAGTGATATCAACATAAAACAAAGAAATTGTGTGCATCGACTATATGCACTGCTCAACAAATGTATTTCTTTAATGAAAGATGTAACCTATGAATGAACTAAAAAGGGAAAATGTTTTAAAATTTTTGTAACGACAAATGCAGTTGTATTTAAAGCCATAAACTGAAAAAGCTACTATCGCTGAACCATGAGGTGCATAAAGATTTGTTTAATTTAAGATGATACAGTGGAAGCAGTGAAAGCAGGAGCAAAGGCAGGACTTGATGGTCTAAATAAACACTATAATGGTAAGCGCAGCATTTATACAGTAAAATATACAAAGATGAAGTTGTTATCAACAATTTGGTGACATGATTCACTTATAATGCTGATTTATGGTTGAAAGAGAGGCATGGTACGTATTGTTATAATCTATAATGCTATGCACAGCTGTGATAAATGGTATGTACGGCTATGATACATGACATGTACAACAATGCTATGTGGTATGCATAGCTAAGTATGTACAGCTATAATGCATGGTAAGTACAGCTGTAATACAAGACATGTACAGCTATAATGCATGGTATGTACAGCTGTAATACAAAACATGTAGAGTTAGCATACATGTATGATCACAAGTATTGAGCAATGTAGTAGTTTCTTTATTCTTATAGCAAAGTATGATTGCTAAAACAAATATTAAAACTTCAGTAAAATGCTCATATGTTTGCGCAAAAAACTGTAATTTACATCCAAAAAAGGTAGTAAAAATTGTTAAAACTCAATTTTAACAAATCTAGTATTTTTGGCAGGTTCAGCTGCAGTACAGAGGTAAATTCATTGAGCCACTAGTAATGAAAACTAGTTAAATTTTTTTGTATTGTTCACAATTGATTCATGGAGATTGCCGGTTTTTCTTTGTTTAAATTTTTCTGACAACTTAAATGTTGTTTGTATATTCCGGCTTGCTTGACAACTTGCCTTATGTTTATTTGCATTTTTAAGCAGAAGCAGAGCATTCTTAGCAGGAAAGCCTTTTTTTAAACTACTACTTATTGTAATATTGACGTTTTACTCTAAATTGTATAACCAAAATAAAGAAATATTAGAGAGTTTTGTAGAAACATCTATAAGAAATGCTCAAGCGTTTGTTTTGAGCTAAAAAGATGTGGAGTATGTTGTACCAAACATTGAAATATATCTCGACAACATACACTTAGTTGCAATTAAAGTAAATGTACTTTAAAAATACAAGGAATAATTATTGAGAATTACTGGTATATTTTTAGAAAACATGAAAACTTCTGTAGCAATTTTTATATAAATAATTATTTCTTTGTGTATTTTCTTGTGTGACATGATAGAAACATGCATCATCATTCCAATCGTTTATTATTTCACCCAATCTGATGCCCAGAACTTTATTTAACAAAGAGCTGAGGAGAGAACTCCAATTCCATCAAGAAAAGGCATATAAGGTATATAAGTAATCTTGAGCAGTTCCCAGATTGTGCTCAGCCTTGAGTAACAGCACTCTCAACACTACCCTTGAGTATCGACAGGCTAAACTTACCTTACCTCTCAAACGCGGTAGCTTAATCCATAAACTCGGTAACGCTCTAGGTCGGGGTGCTCGCTCCAGCTCTGATTGGTGCACTCGCAGCGAGTGAAAACCATACACACATAACTCCAAGTGAAATGATTATTATGTTTATTATTTATGTTACCTCTATGGATCTGGCCATTGCATTGTAAATTCATCATTGTATTGTTTAATCATTTCAATTCTCCCCAACTACAGTGTAATGTTTTATAACTATACATATATAATCTACAAATTATTGTTAGGTTCATATATTTTGTTGTATATCAATGCATTTGTATATCAGGGCACTCGTACGTCAAGGTTTCACTGTCTATTATATTAATATTACATTTAAAAGAATATTTTGTAGTGTGTGCTAGTAGCTGAATGAATGCCAAGCAAAACTGCATGACTTAATTTTTTATATATTGTAACTGCTGCTTGAACATAACCTCAGCAATTGTAAAAAGTTTGAAGTGAGTCACTGATGTTAATGACAACTCGTTAAAAATTATCAACAAGCGTGGACAACAGTTTGTAGTGGTAGCATGGCTACTAGTAAATGAATATTTCTTCTATGGCCCGAGCGATGCAATGGATGGTAATTTAGATATATAATTCTCATAAGAGTCTCACAAAACGTTCTCCATAATTGGAGTGTAAAAATGAACACAGAACATAACTATAATGATAAACAAATATACGTATTATAATACAGCACATGAATATAAATGCAATGCTCTAACAAATAGCACTCTGTAAGGAGAGTGCTAAATGATTTTTGAAGAGTGATAGCTGTTGTATAGGCGACCGATAGATAGCAATAGACGGCAGACAACTCTGCAACGCTAACACTTTGTTGTTTAGTTTATTACATTCGTCTTATTTAATAATACACCTCATACATTTTTTGTAATATTTAAAAAAAAGAAAGCTGGAAAAGACCTCTAATGATCGTTACTCCATAAAATTACCACGGAGTGAAAGTCATGAAACATGTAAAACCAAAAAAGCCAAACATCAAGTTGATGATTAGTAAGCAATTGTGTAATTAAAAGAATTACTCAAAATTTGTTTGAGTTATTATTGAGTTGAGTTTGAGTTGTTATTTCTTTCTTGTTTATTGTTGTGTATTGAAATACGCTTTTAGAAACTAATATGCATGTTTCTGTTTTTTGTTCTGGCAAGTGAAATTCTTTTCTTTTTTATTCTATCAATATTTATTATCGTTTATTATGTTAATATGTTGCTCTAGCCTTAAGTGTATGACTGCTCCTTTATTTGTATGTAGATTGCTTATATTATATGTAATTTATCTATGTTTTTTTGCAGTTCTATAGCGGCATGAATAAATTAATACGCACTTTAAATGGGAAAAAATGCTTTGAGATACCACTTTTTTGATAAATGACAATGGTAAAAGAATGAACTAAATTTGTATGGCAAAGTTCTACTGTATATAATAGAACTAGCCGAATGACCGGCGTTGCACGGGTATTAAAAACCAGCTTATAAGCAGTGGCAGGTTATGTAGTGGCCTGTCACTTACCATTAGCCTGGCACATTGCCAATGGCTAATTTGCGTAAGTTAGTATCCGTATTGCTAAACTTACTAATAAGAGCTGAGAGAGCAAGCTTTATTGACTTTGCGTTGCGTAACGCAGAGTGCTATGCGTATTTCGACCCTGATAATGACTCATATCGCCTGATCAATTGATTCATTTTGCGTAGCATAATCGGTTAGGTAATCGCCTGGTGAATAGGAGGTTCCAAGGTTAAATTCTCTGCGATACAGATTTGTAAATGCTGGATGCCAATCAGCTACAACTAGACAAACCAAATGACAGCCGACAAACCTTGAGATTAATATAGATAGAATATTATTAATTAAGATGCATCAATTGAAAACATTAAAAACAAGAATTATTAGCAGCTCAGTTGATATCAACCACTAGCAATGATCACTATATTAGTTGGATGCATGACATCCCGAATAAAATTCACTGGCATAATATTGAAAGTTTAAAGTGTTCGTTTTATTAGGGAATCCTGACAAAGAAGCAAGGGATAAACTTGAAGCAAAACTTGATATAATAACCGATGAGGACAGAAAAGCCCTTGCTGAAGAGCGACGTCACAACCACCAATGTATGTTTTTACTTCATTTTATTACCTTTTTAAAACTTTAATTTTTAGACAATTTTAGCAAAAAGATTATTTAGGATTAACTATTGGCTACATATGTTTTACATTTGATATAGACACATATAGAAATATATGGTGATTATAAGTTTCAAGATCTTTCATGGTCTGTGTCATCATTTTTTACGTAAAAATTAAAGATTTTCAACTCATTTTAACTTATGTGATATAAATAAATTGTATACCACCTGTAACAATTTTTTTTAAGAATATCATTGCTAACAAATTTCTACCTACATGTAATATCTCTTCCCTTAGCAACCAAAGATATTTTAAACGATTCATGTCTATTTATTTGATTATAATGACTAACTGTTGCTCTTTCTTATAATACATAATCATTTCTAAAAATAAATTGTTGAAGCAGGTTAACCTACACTCACCTTGAAAAAACTATTTTACTGCACTGGTGTCACAACAGGTCAGTTTTGTGTTAGAAGGGTAGGATAAATATTATTAACCTGTTATTTATTAAATTGTTATTTCAACTGACTTACATGATTTTCCGCTTTACAAAACTTACATACATTAATTTAGTAGCTTCGAAACATCGTGAGACAGAAAATTCAGCACAAGAGCAAAAAGTCATCTATGTACAAAACCAAAACCCAGCTGAAGAGAAAAGATATGAAGATACAGAGAGCTACAGGCTGAGGCTGAAAGGTTATCAAATATCAATATGACTCTGATAATCCATACATATTTCTCAAAGTTTCTGTGTCTGTTTGTGTGTATGTCCAGTTATAGCTATTAAAATCTTGGCATTAAAATTTCGTATTCGGCTGGATTTGAACTCACGAAGAATGCAACCACAAGTGTTATATTTAGGTGCTTTACCACTGAGCTATACATGGCGTATTGATCAAAAACACTATCATGTACCATATATATAGCGTATAAACACACTAAATGACGTATTTTTTCAAACTCTATGAACTCTATTAACTCTATGAAACACGATGATTTTTCGCGTTTTTTTGAACTTCTATTTTCGGTTTTTCATAAAGTTCGATTGCCATATCGTGGTCAAGGCTAATTCTTTTCATGCGAACAATTGTATTATCTATGTACGAAGAGCCGCTTCATTCTCTCTTCGTTCAGCCAGACAGAGACAGTACAATATCTCATTTTTACATTTGTACCAGTATCGTCGTATTCAAAGTTGTGATGGATAGCTGATAAAAAAATAACCTTTTTTATACACACACACTTTTATGCAAGAATTGCTATATTTAATTCAACATATTTAGGAGTTTTATCTTGTTTTTCTAGTTCGTATTAATTATATCATTAGAAAATCATCTTTTATTGTAATCATAGCAAAACAGACTTAATTTAGCTATTACTTGCAAATTATTTCACATTTAAATTTAAACTCTTTTATAGTTGTTTTATTTTTTTCAATTTATTTGACCTGCACAAAACATTTTTCTGCACAAAACAATTTAAAAGTTACAGTTGTTTGACTAAGTTTGAAAACATTTACCTTTGTTTTTATTTTTCTTCTTAATTTATTTCAACTACACAAAACACTTTTCTCATGATATAAAGTTTGAAAGTTATAATGGCAAATGCTATTATAGATTAAATATTAAATTATTATATTAAGTATAAATTAATGATTAAATTTTCTGTCTAAAGACTTTTCTATTACCCGGGTAATGTTGGGCATTCATCTATCTAGTATATATATATATTTCTCAAAGTTTGTTTGTGCATTTGTCCAGCTACTGCTATTAAAATTTTGGAATAGAGAATCCGTATCACAGGAGATTTGATCTCAGACCTTCCCACTCACCAGTCCGATCCCTTACCAATTAAACCCCACAAGCTTGAAGGGTTCATTCGGCGATATATGTCGTTATATGAGTGCAAACACGCTACCGCTCTCCGTTACAAGGCAACATGATGGTGCCACGTCATGGATCCATGACGTTGCACCATCATGTTGATGGTGCACAGAACGATAGCGATGATCGAAAGCATGTTGATCACAGAACGATAGCGTAATTTTATTCATGTACAATTGTGAGAGCAAGTAGTTAGCTCTTATTAGTGAGCTTGCTCAAATTAGCCATCGGCAATGTACCAGACTAGTACCAAGTGGCAGGCAACTACATTACCTCTCATTGTTTATAAGCTAATTTTTAATACCCGTGCAACGTCGGACTCTTCGCTAGTTTTATATATATTCTATACAACGCAAATATCACACTCAGGCTCCAGTTAAACTTTGATCATATTTTACCAAATTCCAGAAAAAGATCTGGACCGACGAAAAAGGCACTTAGAGAAACTCGAAAGACTCTTAACTGACGAGAGAGAAAGACAAAAAATAGAACACGTGAGAGTGATTTCTGAACAAAAATTAGAACAGGAAAAGTTTAAACGAGAGCGCATGAAAATTGAATATGAGAGTGCAAGGCTTCTAGCCAAAGGTAAGTATAATATTGAGTAGACAACTCAGATTTCCTTATACTTAGTAGACCTTTTACTGAGTAATTACTTAATTATGTTTGTTGTTATATAAAATTGTATTGTTTTCATTTGCTCAAACAGTCAGTTCTTCACTTCTGCACTTCTAAAGCTACAATAGTGCCAACAAATGTCTACTTCCAACTATTATTTTTAAAGCTCAAATATTTACAAAATATGCTTACTTTCTACTATAGCTTATTATTTTCTTTTATAGCCATAATAATGTATTCAATTGCTACTATCCCAAGCATTGCATGCAAATTTATGTTTTTGCAATGGCATAGCTACCATTCCGTTAAAAGTGGTTGTCTCAAGACAACTGCTGGTCGTTAAACTGTGGTCCTCCTGTATCAAGATTTAGCAGTACACAACTTTAAGAGACTACAGTAAAATAAGTGTGATTTTTAAATGACTTTATAAAGCTCAAGAGTATAACTCTTATACAAACTGGTAAAATACTTATTTATAGAGAACTACCTGAGAGCAAAGGAACTGGAATTAAAGGAGTACAGAGAAAAGCTGATGAAGGAAAAGTCAGTTGAGAACAGCAGATTATGTCTGATTCTATAACTGCTTGAGTTTCCACCGTAGAATTACTCAGCATGCGGCTGTCTAAATGCACAGGTTTGATTTGTGTAAACAGAACACACTCAGTAGTCAATCTATGCAATGTATTGCTGGCATGCTGAGTATTTTGTGTGACTTGAAAGCTTTTTATTGGTGTGGGTAAAATATCTGACACGTGTCTACATAGCCAATGAGAAAATGTGTTTATGTTATAATATTATGCTTGCTAAAAAGCAATCGAATCATAGACTTTTTAGATGTTCTGGTAGATTTTATTAAGAGTCATTTGCTCTGTGTTGTATATTTATTTTACTGTTGTCTGTTGTGGTATATTTATATTTACTTGAACAGATTGGCATAGATTATATTTCTAGCAGTTAATTGACTATAAGCTTGTTTTCAGCATCTGATGAATTGAGTTGATATAAATAAAGCTTAGTGCATTGTTTGTACTCGCAGCTATTACCAAAAACAGCACAATCCATAAAATATTTGTTGGAAAAAATGCATATATAAGCCGTACCTAAATTCACTCAGTTCTGATTAGATTGTCACGAAACAAAACAACTCAAAATAATTACTATCTGCCTTTCATTGAGTGACAGAGTTTAAGTTGATTTAACTGGTGTATCTAGCATCTCTGTGTATCCCAGTCTTGCATCTTTGTGTATCACTGTCTAGCATCTCTGTGTATCCTTGTCTAGCATCTCTGGGTATCCTTGTCTAGCATCTCTGTATATCCTTGTCTAGCATCTCTGTATATCCTTGTCTAGCATCTCTGGGTATCCTTGTCTAGCATCTCTGTATATCCTTATCTAGCATCTCTGTATATCCTTGTCTAGCATCTCTGTGTATCCCTGTCTTGCATCTCTGTGTATCCTTGTCTAGCATCTCTGTATATCCTTGTCTAGCATCTCTGTATACCCTTGTCTAGCATCTCTGTGTATCCTTGTTTAGCATCTCTGTGTATCCCTGTCTAGCATCTCTGTGTATCTTTGTCCAGCGTCTCTGTATATCCCTTTCTAGCATCTCTGTGTATCCCAGTCTAGCATCTTTGTGTATCACTGTCTAGCATCTCTGTGTATCCCTACTTACCATCTCTATACATTCCTGCTTGTAAGTTCTATATGTTCCTACTTAGTTTCTCTGCATATCTCATTCTAGCATCTTTATGCAGCTCTGCCTAGCATATCTGTGTATCACTGTGTAGCATCTCTGAGTATTCTTGCTTAGCTTTTTTATACACCCAACCCCTGTTAAGACTTTCTATATGTTCCTGCCAAACATCATCATATATTCCTGTCTAGCATCTCTGTATTTCCTTGTCTAATATCTATGTGTTTCAATGCCAATAGTTCGTACAGGTATAGTCATACATATTATTACAAAATCGAAATAATATATGTAGTAATATATATAATGATATGTATAGCAATAATGTATTCTTGATTGTCTTTTTCTTGTTGCGTGACAAACAGCTTAACTTACTTTAATAATGTAATTTTAATAAGTTAGTTTACTTGTTGGAAATAAAGATACAGTATTTTGACAGTGCAATTAAAGTGGTGAGATTAAATAGCTAGGGAATTTTAGCTAGCAGAGCTAAAGCAAAGGCTGTATGTATTATAGATGAAGTGATAATATGCTAAAATTTTATAATGTATACTAAACACCTTATCTGAACTGTAACTGAAAAGTAGTATAATCTTTAACAAAAAACTATTAATGATGCCAAATTGTTTGTTTATAATGGCTCTTAGCAAAGAATAATTTTACCTGTCATAGCAACAGATAGAGATAGTTGCCAAAGAAACTAGGTTTCACACCAACTTGGTACTGAGGCTAGATAGATTTTTCATTTTATGACTGAGAAAAGATTTTCTCAATTTCAATATTAGAAGTCATTGTTTAGTTGAGCACTTCTAGCATAATCTGTATAGAAAAGTAACTTGACCATGTCTTCGATAGTCAATAAATCTTATAACTTGATATTTTCATAGAGTTTGACCTCTTTACTTTTATCATGCAGCTCTTTAATTTCATAACTGTAAAGATTAGTTACGTAAAGTAAGCATAACTTCAAACTGCTATAGATGTCTATGACACTGGAATAGCGAACATAACTTCAAATTGCTAGAGATGTGCATGACACCAGGATAATGAACATAATTTCAAACAGCTATAGATGTCTATGACACCAGGGAAATGAACATAACTTCAAACTGCTATACATTTGAAAGACACCAGAGAAATAAACATTATTTCAAACTGCTATAGATGTCCATGATGCCAGAGTAATCAGTATAACTTCAAAATGCTATAAATGTGCATGAGCCCAGAGTAATGGACATAAGGTAGTTTTAGTAATCAGACTTAAATGATAAGGTATAAAATTCTTCTGACGCTTCTGTTCTAATATAATATATTTTGGAATAGACTTTCTTTATGTATCAGTACTTAACACGAAGTGTAATTTAACATGTTCTGTTTAGTATGAATTGCTATACCTACACTCTCAATGTACATGTACAATGTATACTGATTGTGTATTACTGCAGTGTGTATAGCAATGTTAGTGAACATATAGCAAGTTATCATCTCATATAATGACTTACTGTATTGAAACATTCCTTCAAATTCTTTGATGATTTTCTTACTTTAAACAAATAAGTTAAAAGTGTGACCTTATACAACCATTAAATGGATAGTATATAGAATATAAGTATACACACACATATATATATATATATATATATAAATTTGTTTCCTCACCCCGGTTAACCCCTATGGGTGGTAGTTTCTGCTCTAACTCGGGTCTCCTACCAGAGACCTGGGAGTTTGAGCACTCGCCTCAAGATCCTAGCTGT
Source organism: Watersipora subatra (assembly GCF_963576615.1). Taxonomy (NCBI): domain Eukaryota; kingdom Metazoa; phylum Bryozoa; class Gymnolaemata; order Cheilostomatida; family Watersiporidae; genus Watersipora; species Watersipora subatra. The sequence goes on from NC_088709.1 coordinate 71,280,865, forward strand.
TCCCAATAGCGCACTTTTCTGCAACTCACCTGAGGTGATTGCTGTTGGTATTTGGGCAAGCCACATTTTATGCGCCGGTGTTATTGTGCCCAGTGCCCCAATGACTACTGGGATTACAGTTGTTCTTACATCCTAGCATTTTTCAATCTCCTCTCCAAGAGGGAGATATTTCTCTACCTTTTCTTTTTCTTTGCTGTCTATATTGTAGTCGTTGGGTACTGCGATATCTATTATAGTAGCTCTCTTGTTCTCCTTGTCCACCACCACAATATCTGATTGGTTTGCTAGGACATGCTTGTCAGTCCGGATGTAGAAGCCCCAGAGAATCTTAGCGCGATCATTTTCATTGACCTTACCAGGAGCTTCCCACCAGTGTTGTGGTTTATTAAGGCCATACTCGTCACATAGACTTCTATACACAACACCTGCGACATGATTATGCCGCTCAGTTTATGCATTTCCTGCTAGCTGCTTGCATCCACTGATGATGTGTTGGATGGTCTCAGGTGCATCTTTGCACAGCCCTCATCTAAGATCGTCTCTAGTTTGATAGATTTTTGTTTGGAGTTGCCTTGTTGGGAGCACTTGCTCCTGGGCTGCCATGATTAGCGACTCAGAGTCGCTAATCATGGCAGCTGGCAATGACATATATATATACATATATATATATATATATATATATATATATATATATATATATATATATATATATATATATATATATATATATATATATATATATATATATATATATGTCATTGCTAGCTGCTTTAACAATCTTCCACCAAATATCCGTTCTCTTAGCAGGGAAAGGCATTTTAAACACTATTTGTCAGACTATTTATTCAATTTTAATGGCTAACTGTTGCTTTTTCCCCTCCATTTTTTTTGTTTTACTATTGTTGTATGGCCTAATTTGAAAAAAATTTCTATTTGTGAAATGAAATTATTGCCAATAAAGTACTATATATATATATAAGAAGGTTACAGTTCACTAGAAGCAGAGAGCTCAATATTAAAATAGAGCTTATATAAAATATATTAAAAACTTTAAAAACTATTTACTGTTTAAAGTCTTTACATTTGTTACCTACAAGTAAAACTGAAATGTTTTGGAGCTCGTTTGGCTGTATGCAACAATATATCAAGTGGTCTAAAGATTAGAGCCAACAATAAATAATACTATAATTTGTATATGTAACAGCACTGCAAATCAAGTGCTTATTAGAATGCTTGCACTTTGACACAAGCTCGTATCGCAAGTTTGAACTTGTAAGTTCAAACTTGTAAGTTTAAACTTGTAAGTTTAAACTTGCGATTGAGCTTGAAGTTTAAACTCCCGAAACTATCTAATATGAAACATGATATACTCATAAAAATTTTATGGTATCTGTCGCCCATACAACTCTTGGAACGGCTCGAGAATGTTCGAGAGCCTGTGAAACTATTGTAGTTGACAGTGTATGACAATTGCTTTACCATTTATTTGTTTGCTGATTTGATTACAGCTAAGCAACTTCCTCAGCTTATATATCCATACCATAAAAATAAAATAACTTTTTTTTTTTAAAATACGATTTCTAGCTAAACCTTAGCTTAACTACACCATAACATCAGCTTTCGTCAATAGTAGAAATTTTTTTATTTGACACAAAGCAATCAAGTAGGTATGTGTTTGTACATTAGCATAAGTAGGTATGTGTTCTCACTTTGATCATCTCTGTTCTGTTCGCAGTCAGTCTTTATATCGTCGTTAGCTCCAGCCAATGTCTCGGCAGAATCATCTTTGCTGTGCCAGGCTGGCCAATTTCCAATTAGCCTGGTCTTTAGCTCAGCTGGTCCTAACCGGCTTAACAAACTGGCTGTCTCCACATTTTTCTTAGGCACAACAGGCTTTCCACATTTTCAAAATGAAACAGTTGTTGGTTTTGTAGGCATCAATCAAATATACATGTAAGTTATGATCGTAAAAAAATTTTCACCGTCATACACAATATTTTTGATCTAAGATATGCAATTGATGATGTCTTTGCAAGAGTTTTGTTACAAAATGTGCATTTTGACTCTATGCAAATTTACATCATATTCCAGCATGTTTCAGCGTATCTTACTCCAATGGATTATCAAGTTTTTGTGTTTTTTTGACTCTGCACGACGATAACTGCTTTCAATTTCTTTCATGGGTCGTACCCTCGTTTTTCGCATGAAACTTGCAGGTTTCAAACTCAATTCACCTTACTTGGTTTGAGCAAATAGAATTCAACTTCCAACAATTACTTTAAAAATATAATCACCAACTTCTTTAACAGCGGTCTGCCTAATATCTATGGTTTCAACAGAGAAAGATATTTTAAATGCTGCATGTCAGATATTTTATTTCATTTGATTAACTAGCCGTTGCATGTGTTATAATCTTTGTGTGGCATAATTTGAAAACCATTTTTATTTGATATGAAACTGTAGCATATAAAGTAGTTAACAAATATATAGTCAAGTACTTTTAACATTTGCTTGACCTTTTTGAACAAACACTGAACTGAAAAAGTACAGCTTCTATGCGTGCTGCTGTAATGCTTATTTCTAGAGAATCATCTGAGAGAAACGGAAGAAGAGCTAAGGGAGTACCGAGAGGCACTAACAAAAAAGGCAAATGAGAACAGCAGATTATGCCTGATCCTATAACTGCTTAAGTTGCAAATGTAAAATTTCTCTTCTTGCAGCTGTATAAATGGACAAGTTTGAATTGTATAAATAGAACACATTCAGTAGTCACTAATTATCCTTTATTATGTATAACTGATATATTGGGTATTTTTGTGTGACTTCCAAGCTTTTTGTTACGGTTATGTTTGTATAAGAAGACATGCTCATGTTATGATTATATGCTCGCTAATACAGCAAAATAATGGAAACCTTTTTAGAAATTTTGATACATTTTATTAAGAGCAGTTTGCTTTGTTTGGTGAATTTATTTTTGTGTTTTTCATGTTGTCAACATGATAAAAGGCTGCTAAAATGTCTCACAGCACCATAATGCGATTTCCTAGAAAAAATTATCTGTTTCATAATGCTGTCCTTCTGTCAGGTTATGTACTTTTTCTAAAACAAGTTGCATTTGTGAAATCATATCTCCTTTACCTATGGAAGATAGTTATTGTTCAAAGCTTTAGCAACCTCAGAGGTATATAAATGTGCATAACTGGAGCCTTCAAGATTAGTCTAAAGTCTTCAAAGAATCATTCTGTTGCAAATTACAAAAATTGTCCTTTGGCAGTGCAAACTAGTAAAAGAATATATGTCACCTGGTATCTAGCATAAACTATGTTGAAAACTAACCAGAAAAAATTACTATACCAAGAGTCTCATTCATGTTTAAACAAAAATGACAACGGTAAAAGGCTGAGTTCTGCTGCCATGCCTAACATCGCAGAGGAAAAAGATGAGCATTCAACAAGACCAGGAGATGTAGAGTCATTGAATCGCCTTAGAAGTGGCACTCATAGAAAGCTAACATATAAGCCAACAGTGTGAATTGTCTACATGCAGCAAGCATGGCCTATATTACTCTCAAATTTCTTATTTTAATAGAGCTAATATTCTACCTTAAATTAAGCTAATGTTTGCAAAGTAATTGTTTTGCCTACACTTTAGTATGAATTAGAAAATGGGATACTTACAGTCATAACCTGAAATCATTTACAAGCTTTATAATTATAGATGCCTTCAAAAGATTCTTGGCGTACCCTAGAGGGACAGACGAACAGCAAGTGTTTTGGTACAAACTAACAGTAAAACTGTTTATTATTATGATTCAGCTGTGCTGGGCAGGGCATGAAATATTTATGAATGTATATCCATGGCATATATGCATGGTAGACATGGTATATCTACGGCACATACGTACGCACACACATGAGCAAACACACACATTCACACACGCGCTCCTGCACACACACGCACGCACATGCATGCATGCTCGTGCACGCACACACACGCGCACAAATGCGCACACACGCGCACACACACCGCACACACACACACGCACGCACGCGCGCACGCGCGCGCATGCGCACGCATGCGCACGCGCACGCACGCACGCACACGCACACACACACACACCACACCACACACGTGGTGTGGTGTGGTGCACACACACATACACCCACACACATACACGCATGCACACACACATACACCCACATTAATATATACGTATATACACATAATTATATATCTATTTATTTGTATAATTTAGACTATAGCATGACACACTATGCCTACAAAGCTATATACATCTCTCCCGTTTACAAACATAAAAGAGTTATCAACCCTGTTTAAGAATTGGTCGGTGTGCTTACCCCTTTTTGCTTAGCGCAAGCACAACTGCTAAATATACCAACTATATTTCTATGTTAGTTGTACATTCAGTTGTACCTTTAGTTTGTACATTTTATTGACGCAAGAAATAGATCTTTTGTTCACTAATTCGCTGATAGCTTTTAGCAGATAAATACTAGCAATCGCTGGTAAGCTCTCCACATCAAATTGAAATACTGCTTATTTTGTGGCCCTGTAAGTTATTGATTACTTTCAGCAGTGAGTTTTCACTGTTTCTTGCACATCCATCACAATGCAGCACTACCTATTAGCCAATTGATAGCTCACATCTTCATTCACTCAGTGTCAAAAATAGGTTCCTGTAGCTTAAGAGTTTATAAATAATTACATTGTTCTATCCAACAATACAACTACCATAAAAATCAATATGGATTGCTCTTTGAACAAAAACCTTGACAGCGGTTGCTGCACTCATTTCTTAAGAGCCTTGGCAAGCACAGTAAATCGGTGTTCAATAATTTTCATGTTATTCAATAGAAGCTTCTATCGATTGCTTCTGTTGAAAACAGCTTGGTTTTGGGACTTTGCAATTGCTACACCATGACATATGATAAGAAATGTTTGAGGAGTTTCTTGAGAAACAGCTATTTTTAGAAGTCACTATAAAACAGTAAGTTTTAGACTATCTTTTATGCTTTTAGTTCTGGCAGATTATATTTTGGGATAAACTTTTTTTCATGCATGATCATTCAACATAAAGTAATTTAGACAGTCGTTGTATGATGCATGTAAGAATAATCTCACATTTAGACCTCCTTAATCCTACCTAGTCAACCAGAAAATTAGTTATGACACTCTCAAAGTACATGCACAATGTATCTCGTTACGCTTGTGTATATTCATACAATGTATGATGCATATAGTGATGATTGTGAACTTATAGCAAGTTACAATATCATATGTTGACTTACACTCATTAGCATTATTTTGAAATTTTATTATTTTAAAAAGGTGTATTGAAAATGTGGTCTTATTCAAAATGTACAACTATTAAATGGATAGCTTATGTTAATATAAAGTAGTTTACAAAGTTTTTAACTGCTCTACTCTGTAACGCAAATTGGCATGACATTTTGAGTCTAAGATTTTTCTGATATGTTAGAAACCTGTCAATCTATTTAAGTAATAATTTAAATACTAATGTTTATGATATATTGTCTATTCAGATTTTGCTGAAGCGCTGCAGGAAACATGGCTGAGTTCCTGATTAAGCCTGTCATAGAAATAGGCAAATTTGCCATAAAGCAAGCAAATGATTTTGTGAATGGTAAGAATAATAATAAAGATTAATTTTATACAACATAACATATAACATAACATATAACATAACATATAACATAACATATACCATAACCTATAACATAACATATAACATAACATATAACATAACATATAACATAACATATTACATAACATATTACATAACATATATCATAACATATAACATAACATATAACATAACATATAACATAACATATAACATAACATATAACATAACATATAACATAACATAACATACAACATAACATATAACATAACATATAATATATAACATAACATATAACATAACATATAACATAACATATTCTAAAGTATGAACTAAAGAGAAAAGTACCACTTCTATTGCTTACTTATGAAACACATTGATACTTAACCATTCTCTGCTGCATACCATAATTTTCTCTTTGTTAGTTGGCAATGTCTTAAATTTAAGATTTCATTTTGTTCTTGAAATTGTTTATATATTTATGTAATCTTTTATAGGTACACAATACATAACTAAATATTTTTGTGCATGATCAATTTTTGTAAGAAAGATTACAAAAGTCTTTCAGTTAAAGGAAAAAGTAGATATGTAGAAACTGATGCAGAAAACCTGGTAACTGATGAAACAAAGAGGAGTAAACCTTTCTGTTGATAGTAATAAAAGGTAGATAGATCAGTGGTCACAAACGTATAGGGAATCTCTGACAGGCTCCTAAAAGAAATTCAAAGGCCGTGTGTGGGAATTTATAAAGTCCATTTACTAAATATTAAAACATATCTCCAAGATACACGCTAAGACATATGCTTAGGCGCAATTGCTGAGGTTATGTTTAGGTAGTAAGCTAATTGCCATATATAATAAGGGCATACAATCGTGAGATCTTGAGTGACATTAATCCAATCACCACTAACTTTCGCTACAGGACATTCCTTTAAATATAAATTAGTTAGTAAGGGTATATTGTAAATTAGGCCCCATCAATTGATCACACATTTAAAAAAGATTAACAACAAACACTAGCATTAGATGCTGCAATAGTTTGATGTATAATATTCTAATTAAAATTCTGTTACAAAATTCAAAAGTTTAAATGATTGTATGACAAGGACCTTCTGACAAAGATGAAAAAGAGAAACTTGAAGCAGAATTGAAAGTGAGAAAGGACGAAGACAGAAGAGCCCTAGATGAAGAGCGACAACTCAACCAACAATGTATTTTTTGTCTCATTTTTATAACCAATTTTAACAGTTGACTTTTTATACAAAATTGTTTGATAGAAAAAGATTAATTTAAATTTACTCATTGCCGGCGATGTTTCACAGCTGATATATCTGATATAGATCTAGCTATAGCCTATACCTTAACGCATATAGGCATAGGTGGAGTTGTAGGCGTAGTATTTGAACAAGTCACATTTCATGCGCAGGTCTTATTGTATCCACTGCTACTGGCATTACAGTTGTTCCTACATGCTAGCACTTTTCCATCTTCTCTCCGAGTGAGAGAGACTTCTCCACTTTTTTTCTATGCTAGCTATGTTGTAGTCCTTAGTACTTCTATACCTAGTATAGTAACCTACTCGCTATCCTTGAGCATTGACTATTAGATCACCTCTGTTCTCGAAATACTATGTCATTGCAAGTTTCACAACAGGTCAGTTTAGCATTAAAACATTATGATGAATATTATTAACCTGTTATTTATTAAATTATTATTTTAACTGACTCATATAGTTTTCTGTTTTACAAACTTTTTTATTATTAATTTAGTACTTTCAAAAGAGCATTGGATGGAAAATTCGCCGCTAATGCAAATTCCTGTTGAAATGAACAGGTATGAAGATACAGAGAGCTACAGGCTGAGGCTAAAAGGTCATCAATACTACTGCAATGATTTAATATATAATCTATACACACAACTATCATGTTTAGTCTCTCGTCAAACTTTGCTAATATTTCACCAAATTTCAGAAAAAGATTTGGATCGTCTGAAAGGACACTTAGAGAAACTCGAAAGACTCCTAACAGATGAGAGAGAAAGACATAAAATAGAACATGTGAGAGTGAATTCTGAACAAAAATTAGAACTGGAAAAGTTTAAACGAGAGCGCATGAAGATTGAATACGAAAGTGCAAGGCTTCTAGCCAAAGGTAAAAGAAGTGTTGGGTAGACAACTCCTATTTCCTGTTAAAGCGTAACTACATACTCATGTCTACTGATATTTAGAATGCTATTCTCTTTATTGGCTCAGTTAAGCAGTTCTTCACTTTGCAAGGTCTCTCAACATTTTCTAAACTCAGGTTACAGTCTGTTGTCTTACTCTCTCCTTGGTTTCACAAAAAATTGGTAGCTTAAAAATAAATATTGTAGTGCTAATATTACTACTAGTAATACTATACTGTTATATTACTATAATGCTATGTGCATTACTATCAACCTTATGTGCATATTTGTCCTCAACATACTTGACTTGTAGTTAAAGATGCTTAACACCAGAAACTTTACTATATATTTTCTATATTTATAGCCATGTTAGCATATGTCTACTTCTAATAGTTATAATAATACCCAAAAGTCTCTCTATTTTCTAGAATCAAAATAATGCCAGAAAATATATATTTTCTATAATAGCTATAATAATACTAGCAAACTCCTATTTTCTATTGTTGCAATAATGCATTCATCTGCCACTATCGCAAGCACTGCATACAGACATGTGTTTCGTGATAATACAGTTGCCACTCTGTTAAAGGTATTGTCTCAAGACAACTGCTAGTGGTTAAACTGTAATCCTAGTGTTTCAAAACGTGACATCATACTTTTTAAAAAGCTCTTAAAACTTTTTTGTAACTATTAATTGAAAATAATATTGTTATGTCAGCAATATAATATGATACGCGGTTAGATTATAAAAATTATAGTTTCTGCGGGTCTTCCAACTCGGGGAATACTTCGAAAATTTTGTACATGTAGAACATGTGCAACTAGATTACTGGAAAGTCTACGTCAATTGTTTGACCAATTATCTGTTCGCTGTTGGTTTGTTTATGACAGAGTAACTTCCCGGTCCTATATATGCATCTCATAACAAAATATAGTATTGTACATTATAAACTGAGAAAACATGGTTTTATGTATATCAATTGAATTTACGTGTAAGTTTTTTCCATGACCAACTTTGATGATAATAGCTAGCAAATAATGCAATGCTTATGCAGTATAATGCTTATTTATAGAGCATTATCTAAAAAAGAAGGAAAAAGAGCTATATGAATACAGAGACAAACTGATGGAAGCAAAGGCAGTCAAAAACAGTAGAGTATGTCTGATTTTATAGCTGCTTTAGTTTCAAGCGTACAACTGCCCAGCTTGCAGCTGTTTAAATGTACAGGTTTGATTTGAATAAATAGAACACACTAAATAAACATGTATTATTTGTGTGACCTCACAGACTTTTATCGCAATGGGTAAAATATCTGAAACTTTTCTAAATAGCCAATGATGAGATATGCTCATATTATAATTTAATGTTTGTTAAAACAGCAATAAAATCATTAACCTTTTTAGATTTTGTTGTTCGATTATAGATTATAGATTGTGTTGGTAGATTTTTCAAAATTATTTATTATTTTTGTGATGTATTAATATTTGCTAAGTGTTTGGCATCAATTCTGTTTCTAGCAGGTAATTGATTATAAGCTTGTTTGTGGCATCTCACTAACTGAATTGATGTAAATAAAACACACTACATTGTTCTTATTCTTGACACGACAAACAGCAAAATCAATGCATGTTTGCCTTTGGCAGAAGTTCATATATAAGCAGTACCTGAATGCACTCAGTTCTGATTAAACTGCCATGTAACAAGAAAACTCAGTGTGATCACTACCTGCCTCTCATTGAGTGACAGAGTTCAAACTGAGTGGTGTTTTTAATTTAATGTTGTTCTTTTCGTCAACCTGATATAAAGCTGGTAAAATGTCTCACAACACTATAAAATTATTAAATAATTTCCTTGAAAATCATTATATGTTTCACAATGCCTTTTCTCAGTTAGCTTCTTAACCTATTCTCAAACCTGCTGCAGTTATAGAATTTAATTATAAAAAATGATTGTTTTCAAAGCCTTAGCAACCTCAAAGGGATATGAATGTGCACAAGAAAAGCTTTCTATGTTAGTCAAAATATTTCCATAAATCATTCTGCTAGAAATTACAACAATCATCCTTTAACAGTAAAGCATTTCAGTTAAGAAGTTTATATCAACTGGTATCTACTACCAAACAATCAAAATGTGGCAAAGGTTGAAATTAAGCCAGAAAGAATCAATAGGTAAGGAGTCCCATTCATATCAAGCATACATGTAAATAAAAATAGTAACAGTCTGAGCTGTAATGCTGAGCCTCACATCACGGTAGAAAGACAAGTGCCAAGTAGTGTAGGGTCATTCAATTTGGAGTTGCCTTTCATGGAAAGCTACCACAGATCTGGTTATTAGCCATCAAAGGCTACTAGCACTTGCAGCACTAAAGTACTGCCGCTACCACCGCCACCACCACTACCATCCCTTTGCTGCTACCACTGCTTCTACTGCTTGCATCACAACCACTGCTATCACCCATCACCACTGCTATCGCTCCCACCACTACCACTGCTACTACCACCACTACCACCAGTACCACCAGTACCACTACTACCAACTCTACAACCACTACCACCGCTACCACCACTAACTGCACCAATAAAAAGTATTCCAAACAACAAATGGGTTTGTCATACCTATTTAACTACTGTATCTAAGGTTACACTTTGGATATACATAAATATATATGTAAATACATGTATATTGAAATGTATCATACTTAGAACTGAAATCAGAGTGCTCAACATAGGATGAAGCACTCTGATTTAAGTCTGCACTGTTGAGGTCTACAGCCTGAGGATTGCGCTAGCAAGAAACTGCCAGTAGCTGAAGAAAGATAAGTAAACTATTTAATTTTCTAATTTGTATGTATATATATATAAATATGTATAAGTGGAACTTCACTCTATAAGTTAAACATTTTATTACTAATAGTTTCATGTGGTACAATAAGCATCACACTCTTCAGATAAAGGTATATGTATATATATATAAATGTATATATACTTATATATATATATATATATATATATATATATATATATATATATATATATATATATATATATATATATTTGTATATATATATGTATATATATATGTATATATATGTATATATACATATGTATGTATATATGTATATACATGTGTATATATATATATAGTATATATATACAGTAGATATATATATACAGTAGATATATATATACAGTATGTATATATATGTATGTATGTATATATGTTTATATATGTATGTATATATATATGTATATATATACATGTATATGTATATATATATATGAACAGGTAATTTGAACGTAACACAGAGTCGCTATGCGTATTTTAACCCGGATATGACTGCCCATTGAATTCTTGTATCCTGTGTAGTTTAATGGATTAGCTCATTGCCTTGTTAGCTGCTGCAGGTCCTGAAATCCAATCCTTTGTGATATGGATGTTTTTTGGATGAATTTAATCGCTATAACTAGATATACGGTGTACAAAAAACTCTGTGATATGCATACAACAAATATATTAGCTGAATACCCTGCATTGCGCAGGTAATAAAAACGTTTTTGCCCAGAAAATTCTTCTTTATTTAATATACCACATTTATCATTCGAAACTTTAAAAAAAGACGTTCATCTTTTGTTTTCCATCATCTGCGTGTCTAGTAATAATGACTGAATTTAGTGATGAAACATCCACTTGACACTGAGATTGAACTTAGAACATCCAACTCTGCAGGCAGGCATTTATCCAATAGACTGTCCAACTGTATAAAGAGATCAGTGTAGATCAAAAAGATCTACCGTGTAGATTACCGTGTAGATTAAATAGATCAGTGTAGATTAACGACATCAGTGTAGATTAAAGGTATAGGTGTAGATTAAAGAGATCAGTGTAGATTAAAGATATAGGTGTAGATTAAAGAGATCAGTGTAAATTAAAGAGATCAGTGTAGATTAAAGAGATCAGTGTAGATTAAAGAGAGCAGTGTAGATTAAAGAGATCAGTGTAAATTAATGAGATCAGTGTAGATTAAAAAAGATAAATGTAGATTAAAGAGATCAGTGAAGATTAAAGATATAGGTGTAGATTAAAGAGATCAGTGTAAATTAAAGAGATCAGTGTAGATTAAAGAGATCAGTGTAGATTAAAGATATCAGTGTAGATTAAATAGATCAGTGTATATTGTGTTTCTTGTAGGTAATTGACCATAACTATGCTCGTGCTATCTGGCTAATTGAATAGACATGAATATAACACAGATCATTGTTCATATTCTCAGTAATGAGAACAACAAAATCAATGTAATGCTTCTTTTGACAAAGGTTTCTATATAAGCAGTACCTGGATGCACTCAGTTCTGATTAGACTGTCATGTAACAAGAAGAATTAGTATAATCACTATCTGCCTTTCATTGAGTGACGGAGTTTAAGTTGAGTGAACTCTTGCCAAGAAGGTAAACTTAAAACCTTGTTCTGACGGTGATTCATTTTGAGACTCTGAAATAAAAAACTGAAGCTCTAAAATGATGGTCAAAAAACTAAAACTTGCAAGTTCTCTTGTTGAGACTTTTGCTTATGATACACTAACTTATGCATGCGTATCACTTGAGCAATGTTATGTTTCTCACTCTATGGTATAGTAGCATATGCATGTGTATCATCTAAACATATAAAAATCTATACATATGTACTACCTAAATGGTATTATCATACTTAGTATATGATATATATATATATATATATATATCATATAATAAGTATGATAATACCATTTAGGTAGTACATATGTATATACGTATATACCCTACAGGATGAAAATAATCGTTGGTTATAAAAATTCGCGATTTCGCGAACAGTCAATTCCGCGAATTATTAAATTCCGTGAATAATTAGTTATATTTTTAATCACAAGGGAGAATAACTACTGCATCAAATTGAAAACTAGTCACTAGGCTAGTTTTTAATATAAATACTAAACGTAGTTGAGTTCCAAAACATTTTTAAAATCATTGCCTGAGCTTTGAGCTAACACCATTGGCGATGCATCACATTTATTTACAAAATTATTCGAGGTTGTCACAAGATATGCAGAATGGCGTCATTGCGAAAATAGCCGCGAGGCAAAGTACTAAACGTAGCCAAGTTCCAAAACTTCATCGCCAGGCTTCGAGCTTTATAGCCATTGCGTCAAACTTTACAAAATTATTCAAAGTTTTTACAAGTTATTCGGCATGGCTTCAGCATAGCAAAAAAGCTCTCATAGTCTTTCGACATTAGAATCAACTTCATCAATCTCTAATACCGAAGTCAATGACGATCATGATTCTGATCTGGACATTATGGTATGTATGTATTTGATTTGCAGTGCAGATACATTTTTTCCATAATCAACTGTATTAGTTAATTCTTTTGTTTAAAACTGATCGCTTTCATCAAATACTTCAGCTATTGTTTTTGTACTTCCTCAACACTCGTTAATATTTTTTCTTTCTTGTGTTTACTGCAGATTGAGAATGAAACAACCTACTCCGATTACGAAAACTAGAGACAAGTTGTTGTGCCGAACTATTACCGACGCCAATATAGACTATGCTTTGCACATGCATAAAAAGTCCATTGCTCGATATGAATGGCAACTTGACAGTTAGAGTATTTACTTTGGGATTTAGTCTGGCCAGGTTTTATTATTACGATTTTCATAGTCACACATATACTGCATACACATTCTGCATAACTCAAACAGGTAAGACGCAACATGGTTTCTGAAGTGAACTGGTAATAGCCCACTGAATATACAACCAACATCCTGATGCAAGCGAGAACGATGCTAATTTAAGCTAATGAAAATAAATAAAAAAATTCTAGTCACAGAAGATCTAGAAGACTTATACTAAGCTAAGGCTCACAGATTTGACCCTCCTAATGCACTGTTGTTAGATGAACATCGTGAAGAAGCGTTTCGGGTGTTCAAGAAACAATGGGAGAGATATGCTATAGTAAGTAAATTAAGCAAGGAAGACGAGGAATACCGTTCTGCATTGTTACTATACACAGTTGGTGAACCCGCAGTAAAGTTAGTAGAATCTAGTGGAAAAGAACACACAACTGTTACACAAATACTAGATATTCTTGAGTCACATTGTGTTGGAACAAAGAATGAACTGTACCACAACTTTGTGTTTGGTACTGCTGACCTGAACGAGGGAGAGGATTTCGACACTTTTTTAGCAAGACTGCGCAGTCTGGAAAAAGTGTGCAACTTTGAAGAGTTGAAGGATAGAATGCTGCGCAACAGACTTGTATTAGGCATTCAAAACAATGACACAAGAAGAAAACTGCTGGCTTCTACTGAGCAAACACTTGAGTCAGTAATCAAGCTATGTGAGAGTGAGGAACGTGCTACTACTACTCTTTGAAAAATACAAGCAGAGGAAGCAGTTAATGTGAATGAAATCTCAAAGAGAAGTCATCGTTCCTTTAAGGTCACAAAATCGGCAACTAGGTCGGTGGACTGCAAATACTGTGGCAGACAACATGCTGCCAGGAAGGAATCTTGCAAAGCTTTTGGCAAGATTTGCAATTTTTGCAAGGCAACTGAATACTGGCAGATACTGGCATGTGAATCTTGACGAAGAATCCTCTCTACTGACATGCATGAACACACCCTTTGGTTGTTATAAATGGCTACGTCTGCCATTTGGTCTGAAAGTCTCTTCTGAGATATTTCAGAAACAACTTCATCGTGCACTGCAAGGTGTAGATGGTGTAGTCTGTGTAGCTGATGACATCGTAGCGATAGGCTGCGGCTCAGACGATGTAGAAGCGCGCATAAATCATGATGCAAGAATGAGATTGCTTCTTGAGCGCTGTGGGGATCTAGGAATTAAGCTAAACCCAGACAAAGTACAGTTATGTCAGAAATCGATTAAGTTTCTAGGCCACATAGTAACAGATAAAGGGTTACTGCCTGATCCCATGAAAATCAAGAGTGTGGTGGAAATGAAAGAACCTCAAAATGAAAAGGAACTGAAGAGTTTCCTTGGTTTCCTTCAATATCTATCCAAGTTCCTCACCAACCTAGCAGAGATTGCAGTTCGTTTGCGAGAAACAAACAATAAGGGAATTTGGAACTGGACCAAAGCTCAAAGTGAGGCCTTTTTGGAAGCCAAAGCACTAGTAGCAGCTGAGCCAGTGACGCTAAAATACTATGATCCAAAGAAAGAGTTGACTGTGCAGTGTGATGCTAGTGACAGGGCTATAGGAGCAGCCTTACTACAGGATGATCAACCTCTTGAGTTTAGCAGTCGAGCTCTTCGAGATGCAGAGACCCGGTACGCTATCATTGAGAAAGAACTTCTAGCCATTGTGTGGGCAATTGAAAGGTATCATCAGTACACATATGGCAGGCACACAACTGTACTTTCAGACCACAGATGTCTACAAAGAATCATGCTCAAACCTCTCAGAGATGTCCCTAAAAGACTGCAAGGTCTACGTATGCGGCTTCAGCAGTATGATGTTACTGTAACATACCACCCAGGAGCGCAGCAACATATTGCAGACATGCTTAGCAGACACGGATGTCACCTGAATGATCCAGCAGACAGTGCAAGGGAGAATGAAACAATAAACTGTCTCACAGAAACTGTTCAAGCCTTAACTGAAACAATAGCTGGTCCTTAGAAAAAAGATCTAAAAATGGAAACTGCAAACTGTCCGACTCTACAAGCTGTTATGAAAGTTATAGCGAAGGGGTGGCCAGAAGAGAAAGAGAGAATAAACATGCTAGCAAAACCATTTCATAGCATGAGAGATGAAATGGCTGTGCATGATGGACTTGCCTACAGAAGGGAGAGAATTGTGATTCCCAGATCACTGAGAGCTGAAGTAAAACAAGAACTACACTCATCCCATCAAGGGGTCAAGGCCACACTGAGAAGGGCTAGAGAGTGCCTCTACTGGCCTGGAATGACGGCTGAAATAGAAGACTTTATAGCCCAATGTGACATTTGTCAAAGATATAGTGCAAGACAACAGAATGAACCAATGTTGAAGACAGACCTACCAGATCGTCCATAGCAGATTGTGTCTAGTGATCTCTTCACATGTGGTGAAAAAGAGTATATGGTCACTGTCGACCACTATAGCAACTTTATTGAAGTAGATAGAATTGAGTCAAAAGACGCTAGAATTATAGTAAAGAAATTGAAAGGACACATGGCTCGATATGGTCTTACTGAAACTTTTATAACTGACAATGGTCCTCAATTTGCATCAGAATTGTTTGAAAAGTTCACTCAAAAGTATGACATTAGACATCAAACCTCAAGTCCACATCATCAACAGAGGGATGGCAAGGCGGAATCAGCAGTCAAGACAGCAAACAGACTAATAACTAAAGCTAACGAAGATGGGACTGATGCCAATTTAGCGCTACTAGCCCATAGAAACACACCTCAAGAAGGGCTTGAATACAGTCCAGCTCAGCGAATGTTAGGTCGTCGTTGCAGGACAAGGTTGCCAACTACTGCATCATTACTAAGCCCATCAAATCCAAGTACTGATAGTGTAAAATCTGCACTTAAACAAAAACAATCTGTAGACAAGGCTGTGTATGACCAGCACACAAAGGAACTAAAACCTTTGCAGGATGGGGATGTAGTTTGACTTAGACCAGTGACCTTGGGTCAGAAAGTTTGGCGACGTGCTCAAGTCACACAACGTCTGGACGAACGGTCTTATATGGTACAACCAGAGAGAGGAGCTCCTGTTCGTAGAAACAGAGTGGATATTAGAAAAGTCCCTCATCTAACTAAGTCTGAACCAGAAGTACTCAGCACTCCTGAAACAACAACATCAGAACCAGTGATAGACAACTCAACATCTACCAACACGAAAGAGAGGGAGGTATCAGAGGCAACGCCTATCAGAATCACACGCTACGGAAGAACAATCAATCCTCCTCGTCGCTACCTAGAGTAGCGGGCTGTCTTTTGGACAGCGCTGTACATACTATATTACTCTACTACTTACCTTACATATTACACATTATATCAATACTCATATCTTACTCAACTTGCTAATTACTAGCATCGATCATATGGACAATCAACGGGGAACACAGCAATCAATATATAAACAGTTCTCTACATAACAGATAGACTCAACACATTATTAAGGGAAGGGAGGATGTTGTGCCGAACTATTACCGACGCCAATATAGACTATGTTTCGCACATGCGTAAAAAGTCCATTGCTCGATATGAATGGCAACTTGACAGTTAGAGTATTTACTTAGGGATTTAGTCTGGCCAGGTTTTATCATTACGATTTTCATAGTCACACATATACTGCATACACATTCTGCATAACTCAAACAGGTAAGACGCAACACAAGTAGTAATATTCATCAAGGCAGGAATATTGGTAGAGAGGCAACCAGTCAACCTAGACCCCTTCATCGACAACAACTCCTTGATATAGCTGTAGCAAACATGATTAAATTATCTATTTTATTTCATGTATAGATATATTATAATTTATTACAAACTTGAGTGTACAAATAAAATATTTCAAATACAAATAAAATTTTAAAGACGATGAATGGAGTAAATACAAACAGTTTAGTCCATATGGCGGTTGTCTAACAATAAAATTAAACTGGTACTCTTGATATGTGAATACTAGCGTGTAACGGTGCTTTCTGACTAGTTATTTTACTAATAGCAGATCGGTCGCTGTCACTGTCTTGGGTAGGTGTTGAAGGCGATTCTCTCGCTACTACATGGCTGGTAAGGAAGTTATCATCAGAACTCTCCTCGTGGCTTACTATTGCAAAGTTCTGCCGGTTGGTCAAAGATTTGTGCTCGTAAAGGCGTTTTTGTTCCTTTTTTAAAAACAGATATATTCTTCTCGTAAGTAGCTGCGGTCACTTCAACCTCAATTTCCAGATCTCCTTGAATGATTGGTGATCTTCTACGAATGACATCTACCACCCTTGCAATCATTGTTCTTCGGTGTATGATAAAAAATCTCTCTCTCACACTAAAACAAATAATGAAGCAGCAGGGATGGAAAAAAATACGGTAGTATGGCGTTTTACCGAAGAACAAAAGTAAAAATCAACTAATTTAGTAAATGTAAAAACTCATTACTTACCACAAGTTGTTGGCTTATCAAAAGCCTCGTGAAAACCTGAAAATGCAGCAAAAATTGTTTACCGTAGAATAGCATGATCGCCTGGCAGTTGTAAGCTAAATATAAACCGGAACACGCGGTGTGCGCATGCGTAATAATAACTATTACTAGCTGCAATAGAGTTAACTTTTCCTAGAGAGCGGCAGTTTTCAACCGCGAATAAATTCATCCGCGAATATGCATGACAAGACAATTTTCGCGAAATATAACTCCGCCAATAAATTCATCCTGTAGGGTATATATATATATATATATATGTATATATACATATGTACTGCCTAAATGGTATTATCATACTTAGTATATGATACACTAGTTTAAGGGATATACATGCATATCCCATAAACTATATTTTTATATTTCACCTATGATATACCAGCATATACATGTGTATCACAAGAAGAATATCATGATCATTTTCCTATAATATACCAGCATATATATGTGTATCACTTGAGCAATACTATTATATTTTACCAATCTATATATATATATATATATATATATATATATATATCTAAGGTATAACATGATACTCTACCTATGATTACTAGTATGTATATTATCTAAGGTTTTACATGATACTCTACCTATGATTACTACTACGCACATCATCTAAGTTATAACATGATACTCTACCTATTATTACTAGTATGTATATCATCTAAGCTATAACATGATACTCTATCTATGATTAATAGTATGTATATCATCTAAGCTATAACATGATACTCTATCTATGATTAATAGTATGTATATTATCTAAGGTATAACATGATACTCTACCCATGATTACTAGTATGTATATCATCTAAGGTATATCATGATACTCTACCTATGATTACTAGTATGTATTTCATCTAAGTTATAACATGATACTCTACCTATGATTACTAGTATGTATATCATCTAAGGTATAACATGATACTCTACCTATGATTACTAGTATGTATATCATCTAAGCTATAACATGATACTCTATCTATGATTAATAGTATGTATATTATCTAAGGTATAACATGATACTCTACCCATGATTACTAGTATGTTTATCATCTAAGGTATATCATGATACTCTACCTATGATTACTAGTATGTATTTCATCTAAGTTATAACATGATACTCTACCTATGGTTACTAGTATGTATATCATCTAAGGTATAACATGATACTCTACCTATGATTACTAGTATGTATTTCATCTAAGGTATATCATGATACCCTACCTGTAATTACTAGTGTGTATATCATCTAAGGTATTACATGATACCTATGATTACTCGTGTGTATATCATCTAAGTTATAATATAATACTCCACTTAGGGTAGAGTGTATGATTATCATCTAAGTTGTAGTATGATATTTTACCTATATTTACTAGTATGTACATTATATCATCTAAGGTATAACATGATACTGTATATACTATATATACTATATATACTATATATACTATATATACTATATATACTATATATACTATATATACTATATATACTATATATACTATATATACTATATATACTATATATACTATATATACTATATATACTATATATACTATATATACTATATATACTATATATACTATATATACTATATATACTACATATACTATATATACTATATATACTATATATACTATATATACTATATATACTATATATACTATATATACTATATATACTATATATACTATATATACTATATATACTATATATACTATATATACTATATATACTATATATACTATATATACTATATATACTATATATACTATATATACTATATATACTATATATACTATATATACTATATATACTATATATACTATATATACTATATATACTATATATACTATATATACTATATATACTATATATACTATATATACTATATATACTATATATAGCATGATACTATCTACCATCTACTATCTAAATATAACCATCTACTATCTATAACTATAGTAACGATGCATATTGTAGCTATGATTCAGAAAATCCATTAGCATTAAAGTATCACACTAACATATTACATTGGAAGATAAAACATCACTGGGTGGGTCTTCATCTCCCCTCCCTACAAACATATTACAGTTATTAATTCTGTTTAGGAACTGACCGTTATTTTTACCACTTTCTGTTCAGCTGAAGCATAACTACTAAACAAACCAATTCCATTTTTATGTTAGTTGTACATTCCATTGCACTTTTAGTTTGTACGTTTTATTGACGCTACAAAAAGTGACTGATAAATGATGAATCTTTTGTTCTCTAATTTGGTGATTGATGATAAATTTAATGGATTTAATGGATAAATGTTAACAATCGCTGGTTAGCTCTTCACATCAAATCACATCGTTCTGCTTATTTTGTGGTCCTGTACTTTCTTGATTACTTTCAGCAATGAGTTGTCACTGTTTCTTGCACATCCATCATAAAGCAGCACTACATATTAGCCAATTGATAGCTCACACCTTCTTTTACTCAGTGTCAAACATAGTTACCTGTTGTTTATACATCTATAAATGACTGCATTGTTCTCACCAACAATACAACTACCACAATAATCAATATGGATTGCCCTTTGAACAAAAACTTTGACAGTGGCTGATGCACTCATTTCTTAAGAGCCTTGTCAAGCACAGTAAATCGGTGTTCAATACTTTTTGAGCTATTCAATAGAAGCTTCTATTGATTGTCTTTGTTGATGATAGCTTAGTTTAGACTGCGAATGCAACACCATGACACGTGATAAAAAAGGTTTGAGAAATGTTTTGAGAAAAAGCTTTTTCTAGAAGTCGCTACAAAACAGGAAGTTTTAAATTATTTTCTATGGTTCAAGTAAATTATATTTTGGAATAAACATTTTTCATGCATGATCATTCAACATAAAGTATTTTTAACCATTTCTGAGTAGTACATGTTAAAATAACTTCACGTACTTAATCCTACCTAGTCAACCTGAAAACTAGTTATGACACTCCCAAAATACATGTACAGTGTATACTGCGACTCTTGTGTATATTAATACAATGTATAATGCACATAGTGATGATTGTGAACTTATAGCAAGTTACAATATCATATGTCTACTTACAGTATTAAAACACTCATTAGCATTCTTTTGTAATTTTCTTACTTTGAAAAAGTGAGTTAAAATTATTAAAATATTTGGTGACCTTATTAGGCTACTAAATAATTCAATCTTTAACAGCTTAATTCTCTAAAGCAATTTGGAATAATGCTTTGAGCCTAAGATCTTTACGGTTATGTTTGATATCTGTGAATCTATCCTATTAGTTATTTGCATGCTAACATTTATCATACATCATCCATTCAGACTTTTGCTGGATGCGCTGCAGGTTACATGGAAAAACTCAAGAAATTTGGCAAAGCTGCCTTGGAAAAGACAAATGAGTGGGTGAACGGTAAGAATAATAATACTTATTTTTATTTAATCTAAATACCGTAAACGCTCCTATAACATAATAACTAATAATAATAATAACATAATCTACTATATAAACGGCAATCGTTGTCTGTCTATCTGTCTATCTATCTGTCTGTCCGCTTTATAGAGTACCATACTTTTCCGACTATTAGCCGCTACTTTTATATAAGGGCGTGTCTATTCTGTAGTTTTTTTTTTCACCGCTAGGGCGCATTAACGGGAATCTCCGGTTAGTACACGCCTCTATTATAATACGTAACCCGCTATTCATCAGAGGGATGGACGATAAATGCTGATATGCTAATAGTATGAGTTGTCTTCTCGATATATTGAGTCACCGATAACTCCCAAATACGAGCAGTATAAATAAATTATATAGCGGTCTTTTTTTTCGATTCGATCGTTAGTTAGTTAGAAATCTTTTATTTTGCTGATAACAAAATAACAAAAAGCTTCTATTTGCATGTTGTATATTGTTAGAGTTATCATATCTTTATTAATTAGTAATTGATAATCAGTCTGGATAAGAGTTGTCTACCCTTCTTCCCATGATGCTACAAGACCTTCCCATGATGCAACCAAGAAGGGCACTTCCTGAGGATCTGATGAAATGCTAGAACGCTAAACAAATTACGACTGTAACTTTAATCTTTAACGATTGACATCATCTAGATAGTTTCGGGCTGGCCAGCCATTAGGTTTCATCATCAACTAACCAGACGACATTTAGGTAATTATCACAACTTATAACATGGTGGCAGCAAAATACATCAAGATTTGCTGATTGATGAGAACCCAGCCAAGTAATATATTTTGAATATCAGCTGATTAGGCCTGCTTCTTATTTGTTTTCCAATTTCTGTGTACTGCTTGTGTGTTGCTATGGATGGTTTTGGATTAACCTCACCGGCTGAGCTGTGCATGGATGGAAATTTGGCGGAAAACTGGAGGAAACGGAGGAGGAATTTTGAAAATTATTTGGATGCAATAAACCTCATTGCTGGGCCTGCTGATGAAAATGGGGCTTGGCCACCGGCAAATAATGCAATATGGAGGAGACAAATAGCTATACTACGACATTGCATTGGCGAAGATGCTGTGGAAATATTAGATCAATTTGAATTTGATGAGGAGGCAGAGCCACCTGAAGTTAGGACTCGCCTTCCTGATGTCTTGGCAAAATTTGAAGGTTACTTCAACCCGAGGAGAAACCTACTGTATGAATGGTATGTTTTTATGTCTTTGACTCAAACCGAAGGTGAACCTATTGATATGTTTGTTAAAAGGCTAAAAACTCAAGCTAATAAATGTGAATTTGCTGAGCAACGAGACATGATGATATTAGTACGCTGTGTGTTTGGAATAAAAGATCAGAGGCTCAAGGAAAAATTGTTGCAAAATAGAGACGTAAACCTGAACAATGCCATTGATATGATCCGAGCATCAGAAGTCACAAAAAATCAGTTAGCTGAAATGGCTAGTGAAAAAGTGGTGGCAGTTGTAAACAGAAGCAACGGAACAAGTAAAGGACCTCCTATACCAGCGCCTAGGAAAATTATTGACTGCAAATTTTGTGGTTATGACCACTTTAAAGGAAAATGTCCTGCCTATGGAGAGACATGCAATAAATGTGGCTTGAAAAATCATTTTAGAAAAAAGTGTACTGGTACCAAGAAGGAAGTAAATTCAGTCACGGTAAAAAGATCGGATATTGGGGTTAGTGACCTATTCATTGGAATGATAGCCAACGATAGAGATTCGAAAAAAGGATGGTATAAATCATACAAACTTTCACATGATTCTGTTTCAAAACAAATCACTTTTAAAGTAGATACTGGTGCACAGGCAAATGTTTTACCATTGAAGTATGCCAAAGATCTGAAGGCTATCATACAAAAAAGCACTGCAAGACTTATAACATATTCCAATGATGTCCTACCAAATGCTGGCAAAACCACGCTAAAGCTAAATACTGACAAAACAGAAGATGAACTCGTATTTGAGCTCGTTGACGAGGATGTTGTACCAATATTAGGCCTTCAAGCATGTGTGGAACTGAATATAGTCAAGAGAATTGACAGTGTTAACAATCAAGCCATTTTAGAGGAGTATGCAGATTGTTTTCAGAGAATGGGCTGTCTCGAAAAAGAACATACTATTAGGGTAAATTCTGAAGTGAAACCAGTTATTAACAGAGCAAGACGCATACCTCTGAGTATGGTAGACAAAGTGAAAGCTGAGCTAGACAAAATGGAAGCCAATGACATAATTGCCAAAGTTGACCGACCAACACCATGGGTAAACAGTATGGTGGTGGTAGAGAAACGAGATGGCAGTGTCAGAATATGTCTAGATCCAAAAGAGTTAAATAAAGCGATTCTTTGTGAGCATCATCATATTCCAACGCTAGAAAACATATCATTCAAGTTCACAGAAAAATCTGTTTTTACCATTGTAGACATGAAAGCAGGATACTGGCATGTTCCACTCGATCGCCAATCACAGCTACTTACAACTTTCAATACGCCATTTGGCAGGTACTGCTACAAGCGTCTACCCTTTGGGATTAACTCTAGTGCAGAGGTATTTGAAAAGAGAGTCGAAGAAGTATTTAGTGACCTTGATGTTTGCATCTATTTTGATGACTTGATTATTGCTGGTACAGACCAAGAAGATCATGATAGAAAACTCAGAAGATTGCTACAACGGGCAAGAGAGAACAACATTAAATTTAACAAGGACAAAATTCAACATAATCAGTCGGAAGTTAACTATTTGGGCCACATTGTGTCCAAGCATGGGCTAAAACCTGATCCAGAAAAGGTCAGAGCAATCAAGCAGATGCCAAACCCAGTAGACCGACAAGGAATTCAAAGGCTCATGGGATCACTTAATTTTCTGAGAGGATATATTCCAAATATATCAAAGGAAACTCAACCAATTAGAGACCTACTAAAGAAAGATACTCCATGGGTATGGGGCAATCAACAAGAAGAGGCTATGACTAAAATAAAAGCTGTTCTAACTAATGAACCAGCTCTGAAGTATTTTGACACAGAGAAAGACATTGTTTTGCAAGTAGATGCTTCTCAGGGTGGTCTAGGAGCAGTTTTGCTTCAAGCGAATCAACCAGTAGCTTATGCCTCACGGGCTCTAACTAAGACTGAAGAGGGTTATCCACAAATTGATAAAGAGTTACTAGCTATAGTATATGGGTGTGAAAAATTTAACACTTATACTTATGGACGTAGAATTGATGTTCAGACAGATCACCAACCTCTGGTCTCCATTGTTCAGAAACCACTTTGCAAAGCATCACCTAGACTACAGAGACTTCTTGTAAGATTACAAAGATACAGAGTTGAAAAGATCCACTACGTGCCTGGCAAATATCTATACTTAGCTGACACTCTGTCACGGGCATATCTCGAGGGCATCAGCGATAACATTGAAGATGATGTTGTCATGATTCACTCACTTCAGTTAGAAGAGTCCGCCAAAGAAGAAATAAAGATGCATTATGCCATGGATGATACCATGAAACTCCTAACATCGGCAATTCTACGTGGTTGGTGTTGGGCTGTAAAAAAACAGGTTCCAATTGAGTTACAGCCATATTGGGGTGTACGTGATGAGTTATATCTCAGTGATGGATTGATTTACAGAGGTGAGCGTCTAGTGATCCCTAAGTCTCAGCAACGCCCATACCTCACGAAGCTTCACTCAGGACACTTGGGAATGGATGAATGCATCGAGAGAGCGAAACAAAGCATGTACTGGCCTGGCATGA
Source organism: Watersipora subatra (assembly GCF_963576615.1). Lineage (NCBI taxonomy): Eukaryota > Metazoa > Bryozoa > Gymnolaemata > Cheilostomatida > Watersiporidae > Watersipora > Watersipora subatra. The sequence continues at coordinate 71,306,129 of NC_088709.1, forward strand.
ATCAACAGATTAAGCAACTTGTAGCTGAGTGTCCTATATGCCTGAGATTTTCTAATAGACAACAGAAAATGCCGTTGCTACCACATGAAGTACCTAAGTTACCATGGAATAAAGTTGGAATGGACATACTAGAGTTTAAAAACAACAGCTACTTACTAGTGGTGGACTTTTATTCTCATTATCCAGAACTAAGGATCATCAAAGGGAAGACTGCCAAAGATGTCACACTAGCATTAAAAAGTATATTTGCTGTTCATGGGGTACCTATTGATGTAGTTGCAGGCAACATACCTTTTGGTAGTATGGCTCTACGTCAGTTTGCATCCGAATGGGGCTTTAACATTACAACTTCTAGTCCACGTTATCCCAAATCCAACGGTATGGCCGAAAGATACGTTCAAACAGTTAAGCAGTTCTTGAAAAAGGCAGCTGCTGATGAATCTAAGTCGGACATTTATCAATCATTGTTAGCCTACCGACAAACTCCAGTCCCAAGGTCTACCTTTCAGTCCATCTGAAATGCTCTTTAACAGATGTATTCGCGGTCCATTGCCTTACACTAGAAGGACCTTAAAACCATTGATTACTGACGCATATCCCTTGCTATCAGAGAGACAAAGAAGTCAAAAGTTAAGCAGTGATAGACAGGCTAGAGACTTGCTTCCTTTACATAAAGGAAAAGAGGTAGTCATCAGAACAGATGACGAAAATGAATGGAGCAGAGGACAAGTGTTAAATAAAACACCACATCCACGGTCTTATATGGTAGACACTGGCACATCACACCTTCGTAGAACTAGAACCCATATCAAGCCAGTCCAAAGTATACCCGATGAAACAGATGAAATGACAACCATGAATGAACAAGCTATTCCTGATGAATCACAAGACTTAGCTCCCGGTAGCACACCGAAGAAGCAAGACACTCCAAAGTCAACGCAACGAACAAGTGCACGTAGCAATCGTGGCAAGCTTCCTTCAAAGTACAACTCCTACAAAATGTATTAGCAGCTGTCCCAACTGCTACTTTAACTGTATATATGTTCTTTGTATTAATTGTTAATCGTTTAAAGACTTTATGTTTTGGATCTAAACTTCCGAGGAAAGGAAGGATGTTGTATATTGTTAGAGTTATCATATCTTTATTAATTAGTAATTGATAATCAGTCTGGATAAGAGTTGTCTACCCTTCTTCCCATGATGCTACAAGACCTTCCCATGATGCAACCAAAAAGGGCACTTCCTGAGGATCTGATGAAATGCTAGAACGCTAAACAAATTACGACTGTAACTTTAATCTTTAACGATTGACATCATCTAGATAGTTTCGGGCTGGCCAGCCATTAGGTTTCATCATCAACTAACCAGACGACATTTAGGTAATTATCACAACTTATAACAGGCATATTATCCAATAAAACGGAAACTGTAGAAGAATCTTGAATGCAAGATAATAGTGAACAATTCATATTTAGTTTGAGATTATTTGTGTAAAAGTTAAAAGAAAATTTACATGAGAGGATGACTTCAAATAAGTAATGCAGGATAGCTTACACAAAGATAAATTGATTGATATGTACTATATACAAGGGTTCAGGGCTGAAGAATAGATCCTCTATGAGTATTGATTGTTGCAAGATTGTAACAGATTCGATCGTACGAAGCAAACTTAATTAATATGTGTAAGTAGTAAAATTAAATTAGTAGTAAATATTAGTAGTGAATTAAATAAAATTTACTACTCTTTAAATAAATTAATGAGTAGTAAGTTACATCTAATTAATATTTACTGCCAACATTTACCAGAAAGGTCATGTGAACATTTGTTTCTTGCAACCACTAGAAAAACGCTGTTCTCTATCTACTATATAAACGGCAATCGTTGTCTATCTGATTGATTGTCTGCCTTATAGAGCGGTCTTTCCTTTTATCGTCGTACGAATTTCGGTCGTACGAAGCAAACTGAATTAGGTAATATGTGTAGTAACGGTAAATAAATTATAGAGCGGTCTTTCTTTTTCCATCCGGTCAAACGAAGCCAACCGAATTAATATGAGTACTAATTATCGTAATATCGTAATTTCGTAATATGGACTATTAGCCGCTACTTTTCTCTGACGATTTGAGCCAAGCGGCTTATATAAAGGTGTGGCGATTCTGTTGTTTTTCTTTCACCGCTCGAGCGCATTAACCGAAATCCCCGGTTAGCACGCTTTTTAAACGGCAAATTTTCTGCCGTGTTTAAAAGCACCTTTCCTGAGTTCTGCGGCCTATACAAAGGTGTCTATACAGCTATACAAATGTACTATTTATTAAATAAAATAAATTAACGAGTAGTTATTTACATGCAATTAATATTTACTGCCAACGTGTACCGAGAAGGTCACGTAAACGTTTGTTTCTTGGAGCCACTGGAAAAACGCATTTCTCACCTACTAAATTTCCACATCAAAAAGGTAAGTGTTTCTTATACGATGTTGTATTGTCTATGAATTGCCACATCTCCACTACTTAATAATGTTGGATTTGCCGCTGTTCGTGATAGTGGGTCATGTTCATTTCCTTCAGCAGCCGAGTTACTAATTTTTTTCCAGCTACGAGTAGGCCTACTGTAACTTACTATTACAGAACTTTCATGAGTACTCCGAGCGTTGTGATACGCTATTGTGAAAAGAAAGAGAGCAGCTGCTATCGATTTACTGTCACTCTGCATCAGCCATGACCAGCTATACGTCGCCTGCTCAAAAGTAGGCACATGTCGAAAACTGTTTCTTCATACGCCCGACAGAAAAACAAAAAATGTTGTCTATCCGCATGTGTTGCGTTGAACTAAGGGAGAGAGAGAGGGAGAGAAAGGGAGAGAGAGAGCGAGGAGGAGAGGGGGAGAGAGAGAGGGGGGAGAGGGAGAGAAGGGGAGAGAGAAAGAGAGCGAGGAGGAGAGGGGGGGGAGAGAGAGAGGAAGAGAGAGAGAGAGATAGGGAGAGGGGGAAGAGGGAGGGAGAGCGAGAGAGGGAGAGAGGGAGAGACGGAGAGAGGGAGAGAAGGAGAGAGAGAGGGAGAGCGAGGAGGAGAGGGGGAGAGAGAGAGGGAGAGAAAGAGGGAGAAGAGGGAGGGAGAGAGAGAGGGAAGAGAGGGAGAGAGACGGAGAGAGGGATAGAGGGAGAGAAGGAGAGAGAGAGGGAGAGCGAGGAGGAGAGAGGGGGGGGGGGGAGAGAGAGAGAGAGGGGAGAGAGAGGGAGGGGAGAGACGGAGAGAGAGGGGGAGAGAGAGGGAGAGGGGGAAGAGGGAGGGAGGGAGAGTGAGGAGAGAGACGGAGAGAGGGAGAGAGGGGAAAGAGGGAGAGAAGGAGAGAGAGAGAGGGAGAGCGAAGAGGAGAGGGGGAGAGAGAGAGAGGGAGAGAAAAAGGGAGGGAGAGAGAGAGAGGGGAGAGAGGGAGAGAAAGAGGGAGGGAGAGGGAGAGATGGAGAGAGGGAGATGTAACTGCATATTTGGAGTTGTTTTACAGTATGAAAGACAACTCTCAATAAACCTTATGCTGCGCATGAATCTATTCCTGTAGACGGGTAATGCAGCTAGTCTCCTATAAAGTATAGTAGACGCTCCTATAACATAATCTCCTATAAAGTATAGTAGACGCTCCTATAACATAATCTCCTATAAAGTATAGTAGACGCTCCTATAACATAATCTCCTATAAAGTATAGTAGACGCTCCTATAACATAATCTCCTATAAAGTATAGTAGACGCTCCTATAACATAATCTCCTATAAAGTATAGTAGACGCTCCTATAACATAATCTCCTATAAAGTATAGTATACCTCCTACAACATAATCTCCTATAAAGTATAGTATACCTCCTATAACATAAATTCCAGATAACATGGAAAATTTATGTGGAGTTTTTGCTTCTTACTTCGTATAAAATTCTATATAATGTAAAGTCTGGTGAGTTCTCCAATTTGATCGTAACTTTACCTCCAAAATATGTTGCTTGTTGCACCTTTTTGGAGTCGTGCTCCCTCAAATTTATTTTATATTATCTCGAAAACTCTCATTTACACTATACTCTGTCAATTCCTGCTGACAACTACTTTTTCAACAACCAACAGTACCCTTTCTTTTTTCCATTATCACTTTGGTTGTCGGCTGTATGACAGGGGAATTTCTAGTGTAAAATCTCAATAAAGGAAATGTTACTGGAAAGGATTTACGTTGTAGGAGCACCTACTGTACTAAATCAATGGAAAATTACTGCGAGGATAATCATAACTCTCATGTACATATAATATTATGTATACCGTAATATATATTATACCTAAAATACATATATTTATATACTATTATATAGATTATTATGTATATATTATAATAATTAGTTAGTATACTATTAATTAGGTTTTCTCAATTGAGCACAGTTGATATCAGCTGCTGGCAATACATGCTACAATCCTTCGTTTTTTCGTGACGTCATTCCGTGAGCGCGGGACTGTGAATTAGCGCAGTCCGCCATTTTTATAGACAACGTGTACCGTTGAAAACGCGAAGCTTCTGCAATTAATTTTAAAGTTAAAATGCCAGTAACTTGCGGCGTCTTTGGCTGCTCCAACCGCAGCAACAAAGAAAGTCATCTTCGATATTTTAAGGTGCCAAAAGTTATTCTGCATCAAGGAAAAGAAACAAAGAAATTATCGGAAGATCGAAGACGACTCTGGAAGGCAGCAATCCATCGAAGAGATATCACATCAGATATCACATCACATCATATCACATCATATCACATCATATCACATCGGATAGATGGGATAGAACACGCGTTTGTTCAACACACTTTGTTGGAGGTATGCACTTAGTTTATTTTATAGCAGGAAGCAGTTTTATCTCTTAGACATTAATTTGTATATGTACGTTTAATTATACTGATGTGTTATCATTGAATTTCCCTCTGACAATTTCTATATTCGACAGTACCCTAACAAGACAATCTACTTCTAAGCTACTTGGCTTTATCATCAACAACTCTTTATCATGGCTAGACCACATCTCATCAGTTCCAATAAAATATCATCTAACCTATGTTTAATTTATGACATTCGTCATCTTATGAACTTTGATACTGCCAGACTATATTACTATAATTTTATCCATTCCTATCTTTTATATGGCCTACATGTGTTTTACACTACAACACCTGTAAAATATACCAACACACTATTTATTTTACAAAAAAAGCTTCACGACTTATATCCTCTGACCAATAATACCATTAACAATATAGCCTTACCTATTTAAACATTTTTATAGTATACATTGTTTTCACAACTAGAAATTTGTTGTCATAGATATGCATATACTATTAAATTTTTCACAGAGCTATTATTTGTCCACTTTTTATTTAAACAATACTCATATCAATCCACAAGCTTGCGTTTTACATAATTTATGCATTCAGTTCTAACATTATTATATTAGTAAGACTATTCACTAGTTTTTTAGTTAGACTATAGTTTCTTTGCGTTCTTTTTTATTTTTTTGTTGTACACCGCTTTTTAGTTAGTTTACTTGCTGTGGTACCTTGTGGAAAACATATTGTCAAATATGACTATTGATTACCACAATAAAGATTGCTCATATATATATCCATCGGTGTGTGTATATATGGTAAACGTATCATCTGTATGCAGTTTGCTTTTGCTGTTATAGGTGACACTGCATATTTGCATGACAAAAATAATCCGTCATAGCTACCAACGATTGCTTTGGGGCAGGCAGATACTATGCCAGAGCCATCACATGCAAGGTATTATCGTAGTAAACAACGGGTAGGCAAAAGAAAAGAAGCGGATGCCATACCATCACTGTTGCCCCTCAAAAACCCTCGCTTTGCTGATGAAAACATCATCCATGAACATGACAATGCAACAAGTTTACGAGCCTCACATATAAAAAACAATCTAGAAGCACCTGCAGAATTGGTAACTACAACATGTGAAAGAGGGACACAAACTGACAGTTTCGTATCTACTACTGAGGCAGCTACTCAAACAGATCTGACATTAGATTTTATTGAAAAAATTGAAAATGACAATAAGGCTCGTCTATTAGAGGCTGATGCATGCAGGAAGCATAAATTTTCAAGCAAAGGACTTTATAGTATACATGTAGGATAGTATACGACTTTTCCATTTCGGTGCAGGCGCTGATATGCACTTTGCATTTCCTGTTTCGTTGAAGAAAGGAAGTTTGATATGTAGGGACTGATTGTTGAAACTTTGCTAGTTTTTCGTTTCTTTGACGCTGACTGAAAGTTGATGTCTCTTATTTGTTTGTGTGGATGCTGCAACTAAAATTAAAATTAAGAATTAACACAAGAAATATAAAACAGTAGCAAATTTTTCTTTGTATTTCTGTTATATTCCATCAGCGAGTTATTTTTACATAAATTATTTATGAATAAATTTTGCCGTGAATACTTGCTTACATGACAAAAGTATTGCATAAAATTCTATATAAAAAGTCCAACTATTTTATATTCACATAATTCTTCATTTCACGGTGTACCTGAGTTGATGACGGTAACATCCAGTATGCTAGCACATCTGTGACTGATGCTTCTTGTCTAATTTTTATCCATGTTTCAGCTGCAAACAATAAGGTAGCTATATGAGTACAGGCTTCTCCCAATCCAGCCATGCAGGTGCAGTGACCACTCCTTATGCCCCCTTTGCTGCTAACAATAACCCAGGGCTCCAAAGGTTTCTCCCGGATCCGTATTGAATGATAGACCTAAAGCACCAAAATGAATCAACTATAACTTGACATCTAAATTCAACCTTAAATTGGAGAGAAAATTTATTAATATGAGGGCCTGAACATACATATATGCACATACGTATACACACAAGCACACACACACATATTAGTATGCAAAGCTCCTTTAAAAGTATGCATTAGTTTCAAACAAGAACACTAGTAATTTTATAGTAATTTTTATAATGCATCACATCTTCATTTCATGGCCTAAAGGTTTTCCAATATAATTCATGCTTGCTCCGAAACTCGTACAAATGAGCAAACATTAGTCTCACTAACAGCTTTCAAATTTAGATATGATCGTTAAATAAAGTGAGCAAACGTAGGACATTTTTTGTGTCAAATCCTTTGTTCGCTGACATGAATTATTAGTGTGACATAAAATAAAAAATATACTAGTCTTCTGCAAGCAATAACTCATTATACTTGACACATTTTCAGGTCTGGTAAAATCCGTTTACTTTTATTACCATTTTAACGTGTCGAAAATTTTTCTTACCTTTGCTTTCAGAAGATGACATGAGTTGATTTTTTTGTGTAGGATTTCCTTGATCCACCCGCCCTGAAAAAGTTTATATGCTTCCAGAGACTTGTAACTTTGGAGTTCATCTGTCGTATAATGAGACTTCCTAAATATTAAATACTCCACTAAATCAACGGTGGTTATATGAGGCCAGGATTCTTTGTCATTGTTTAAGTCTTTCTTCGCAATAGAATACGGATCCAATCCACTTATGTCACTGGTTTTTTCATCATAACGATACTGAACACTAGCTTCTAGAGAATCCCGATATAAACTCGACTTGATACTAGAAATATTATTAAAACGTGAACGAGAACATGCCAAGTGAATGGAAAATGTCGCTAGCCTGTCCACAAATATGGCGGTGTTTCCACGATCAAGCACATGTGCACACAAATCGATGACGTAAAAAAAAACGAAGGATAGTTGGAAGTATAACATCACAAATGAAACTCCTTAGCATAATATCAAAAGTTTATAATGATTGTATGTTTAGGACCGTCTGAAAAAGATGCTAGAAAAAAACTTGAAGCAGAACTCAGAGCAAGAAATGCAGAAGACAGAAAAGCTCTTGCTGAAGAGCGACAACTCAAACACCATTGTATGTCTTAATTATTTTATTACCTCTTTAGCGGTTTAGTTTTTAGACAATTTTCGTAAAAAAGTTGGCTTAAGTTTACCCATTAGCTGTATGGTTTTGCATTACATATATATATATATATATATTTGAAAAATTATTGCGAAAAAAGTAAACTTTTAGTATTTGCATTACAAATTTGTTTCGTGCGAAGCACTCATCAGACGCGATTGTACTAAAATACTAAAATTTTAGTACAATTGCTTCTGATGAGTGCTTCGCACGAAACAAATTTGTAATGCAAATACTAAAAGTTTACTTTTTTCGCAACAATTTTTCAAATATTTCATACTCCACTAATAATCTTTTAGGTTTTTAGTGTAGAGTTCTCTTTTTATATGCTTTTGCACTTGCTTTTAGTTAATATATATATATATAAAAAATTGTTTCCTCACCCCGGATACCCCGTATGGGCGGTAAATTCTGCTCTAACTCGGGTCTCCTACCAGAGACCTGGGAGTTTGAGCACTCGCCTCAAGATCTTAGCTGTTCCCAATAGCGCACTTTTCTGCAACTCACCTGAGTTGATTGTTGTTGGTATTTGGGCAAACCACATTTTATGCGCCAGTGTTATTGCGCCCAGTGCCCCAATGACTACTGGGATTACAGTTGTTCTTACATTCCAGCATTTTTCAATCTCTTCTCCAAGAGGGAGATATTTCTCTACCTTTTCTTTTTCTTTCTGGCTATATTGTAGTCATTGGGTACTGCTATATCTATTATAGTAGTCCTCTTGTTCTCCTTGTCCACCACCACTATATCTGGTTGGTTTGCTAGGACATGCTTGTCAGTTTGGATGTAGAAGTCCCAGAGGATCTTAGCGCGGTCATTTTCATTGACCTTACCAGGAGCTTCCCACCAGTGTTGTGGTTTATTAAGGCCATACTCATCACATAGACTTCTATGTATGTATATATAGAAGTCTGTGTATGTATATATATATATATGTATATATATATATATATATATATATATATATATATATATATATATATATATATGTATATACTCGCCAGCTTTTTGCCATTAGCCTCCAGTTCCGTCTTCCATTTGGTCATGGACATCTTGATGAATGCCACAAGACCAGGGTGAACATTGTACATACTGAGACACTCAAGTATCCAACTATGGGGAATTGAGTAATTGGCCTTTTTGTAGTCAATCCAAGCCATGGCAAGATTGGTATGCCTTCTCCTGCTGTCTTGACAGACCGTCCGATCCACCAGTAACTGATGTTTGGCTCCTCGGGTGTTGCGCCCAAATCCTTTCTGAGCACTGGTCATATAGTGACTCATGTGCTTTTCCAGTTTGTCTGCAACTATTCCTGAGAGCAGTTTCCAGGTGGTGGGCAAGCACGTTATTGGTCGATAGTTCTTGGGAATCGGCCCCTGCTTTGGATCCTTTATCAGAAGTACAGTTCATCCTTTGGTCAGCCATTCCGGATGGTTGCCTTCTTCCATTAGGCATTCCATCTGCATAGCCATTCTAGTGTGAAGTGATGTCAATTTTTTCAACCAGAAGGCTTGAATCATGTCATGGCCAGGTGCTGCCCAGTTCTTCATACGCTAAACTCTGCACTTGATGTCCACTTGGCTGATGGTTAGTCCTTGCTGAGCCACAGTGTGTTGGTGGCTCTCTTTAAGCCTCTTCAGCCAATTTGCATTGGTGTTATGAGTAGTCTCTTTCTCCCATATGTCCTTCCAGAACTTTGAGGTGCTTGATTGGGAGGATCTGACATTGGCCTCCGCAGTTCACCTTTGAACTGAGAATACACTTTAAATGGATTATTGATTAACAGTTTGTTCATTCTCTTGTTATCCCGTTCTTTGGTGTACCGCTTTAGTCGTGCCGGGAGTGCTACTAAAGATTAAGCGAGGCATCTATCAAGGTGACTCCTTATCACCGCTGCTCTTCTGCATATACCTAAACCCTCTAAGCAATATGCTGGAGAAGACTCACTATGGGTACCAGTTTAAGAGTGGCACCAAGATAAACCACCTCTTCTACATGGATGACATCAAGCTGTACGCTAACAAAGAAAGGGACATTGATTCGCTAATACACCTCACTCAGATATACAGCAAGGACATCGGAATGGCCTTCGGTTTTGAGAAATGTGGAATGCTAATTCTTAAGAAAAATCATTCTATGCTCACAGATGGCCTAAGAATATCAATTGGTACCATCAAAGATATAGAAGAAGGGTACAAGTACTTGGGGATTATGCAAAGCAACATCAACCACGAAGCCGAGGTACGTCACAAAGCCATTACCGATTACAAGAAACGCCTTCGGCAGGTCCTACAGAGCCAGCTCAATGCCAAGAACCAAGTCATGGCAATAAATACCTACGCACTGCCAGTAATAAGATATCCAGCAGGCATAATAAAATGGACTGAGGAAGCAATCAAGGAGACAGATATAGCAACTCGTAAACTGCTGACTATGCATGGAGCACTCCACCCAAAATCTGATACAACTAGATTGTATCTCGATAGGAACGATGGTGGTAAGGGACTCAAAAGTGTACAGCAGACAGTGAAAGAGGAAAAGCAAAGCATCAAAGCCTATGCAGCCTCTATGGCCACTTCAGATAAGATGCTAGCTGAATTTCAATCGGCTGCTCTTACAATGGACCTTCGCCCTGATGATGAGGAAATTGACTGGCACATGAAACCTTTTCATGGTGCTTACCACCGACAAATATCTAAGGTTGGCGATCTTCACCAGACATATATGTGGCTAAACAAAGGAAACCTAACGGCCAACACAGAGTCACTAATCATGGCAGCCCAGGAGCAAGTGCTCCCAACAAGGCAACCCCAAACAAAAATCTATCACACTAGAGACGATCCTAGATGCAGACTGCAAAAATGCACCTGAGACCATCCAACACATCATCAGTGGATGCAAGCAGCTAGCAGGAAATGCATACACTGAGCGGCATGATCATATCACAGGTGTTGTGCATAGAAGTCTATGTGACGAGTATGGCCTTAATAAAACCACATCACTGATGGGAAGCTCCTGGTAAGGTCAATGAAAATGATCGCGCTAAGATCCTCTGGGACTTCTACATCCGGACTGACAAGCATGTCTTAGCAAACCAACCAGATATAGTGGTGGTGGACAAGGAGAACAAGAAAGCTACTATAATAGATATAGCAGTACCCAATGACTACAATATAGACAGCAAAGAAAAAGAAAAGGTAGAAAAATATCTCCCTCTTGGAGAAGAGATTGAAAAATGCTGAGATGTAAGAACAACTGTAATCCCAGTAGTCATTGGGGCACTGGGCGCAATAATACCGGCGCATAAATTGTGGCTTGCCCAAATACAAACAGCAATCAACTCAGGTGAGTTGCAGAAAAGTGCGCTACTGGGAACAGCTAAGATCTTGAGGCGAGTGCTCAAACTCCCAGGTCTCTGGTAGGAGACCGGAGTTCGAGCAAAAACTACCACCCATACGGGTTAACCGGGGTGAGGAATCAATTTTTCAATTTTATTTATATATAAAATATATATGTAAAAAAAAATATATATATATATTTTATATATGTATGTATATATATTTATATATATTTATATATATGATATACATATAATATTAATGAAGCAAAAGGTTGCAGTTCACTAGAAGCAGAGTGTTCGATATTGCATTAAAGCATTTGTATAAAATGTATTAGGTTCATGTATTAATGTATATACTATATATATTTATATATACTTTATAAATTCCTACCTACATTAGTAAAATTCATTTCTCTTTTACTGAAACTGTTTTCATGTGTGTTCCCACAACTACACTTAATTCAAATATTATTTCACTGATGCTGTCACAGTCATAAACTGCTAGGCCAGTTTCATGTAAGAACACTAGGGTGTATATTAATAACCTGTTATTCATTAAATTATAATTTTAACTGAATTATTTAATTTCCTATTCCACAAATTTTATTTGTAACAATTTAGAAATTAATTTATATGGTAGTTTTGAAGCATCGTGCGATGGAAAATTCAGCTGTAGAGCAAAAAGTCATGTATGTGCAAAACCAAAACCCAGCTGAAGAGAAAAGATATGAAGATACAGAGACCTACAGACTGAGGCTAAAAGGTTATCAATTCTACTTTAAGGATATTATCTACAATCTATACAGACAACATTCATGCTCAGTTTCTAGTTAAGCTTTGGTCATATTTCATCAAATTTTAGAAAAAGACTTGGATCGGCAGAAGAGACACTTGGAGAAGTTTGAAAAAATCTTAACTGATGAGCGAGAACGACAAAACATAGAACATGTGAGGGTGACTTCTGAACAAAAAATAGAACAGGAAAAGCTTAAGCGAGAGCGCATGAAGATTGACTATGAGAGTGCAAAGCTTCGAGCAAAAGGTAAGTATAATATTGAGTAGACAACTCTCATTTCATTTATTGGATAAGCACTTGATTATGTCTGTTGACATTCTTACCTGTTTTCTACTTTTTCATCTCTCTGCTCCTTTCTCTCTCTCTTCCTCTCTTTTCTCTCTTCCTCTTTTCCTCTCTTCCTTTCTCTCTCTCTCTCTCTCTCTCTCTCTCTCTCTCTCTCTTTCTCTCTCACTCTCTCTCCCTCTCTCTTATCCACTCTCCCTCCCTCTTACCCTCTCCCTCCGTCTCCCCCTCTCCCTCTCTCTTCTCTCTCTCTCTCTCTCTCTCTCTCTCTCTCTCTCTCTCTCTCTCTCTCCTCTCCCTCTCTCTCTCTCTCTCTCTCTCTCTCTCCCTCCTTTCCTCCCTCCTTCCCTCTCTCTCTTTCCCTCTCTTTCTCTTGCCCTCTCTCTCTTTCCCTCTCTTTCTCTTGCCCTCTCTCTCTTTCCCTCTCTTTCTCTTGCCCTCTCTCTCTTTCCCTCTCTTTCTCTTGCCCTTTCTCTCTTTCCCTCTCTCTCTTTTCCTCTCTCTCTTAGTAGCATATCTTGTAAGGATGTAGGCAATCATGGTTCTCTTCACTTTTTATAACCATGGCTTTTCAGTACAGGTTTCAACTGTGGTTTGCCATTGCATTCTGTTAAGTGTTTTTCATTGAGACACCATTTTTAGCTAGCTGGTCATTGGCTCGCACAGTGAGCTTTTCATTCCTACAGCTAAAGTAATGCTAGAAAATGTTTATGTTCTACTGTTACAATATGGCTAGCAAGTGTTTATTTTTTAAAGCTAAAATGCTGACAAAATATGCCCATTTCCTACGGTTACATTAATGACAGCAAACTACTATTTTCTATAGTTGCAATAATGCATTCATTTACTACTATCCCAAGCACTGCATGCAGATATGTGTTTTTGCAAAGTGAAATAGCTTTTGCAGCGCCACTCTATTAAAAGTAATTGTCTCAAAACAACTGCTAGTGGTTAAACTGTAAAAGTGTTTCAGAACTTAGCATCATACTTTTTAAAATGTTACTGTAAAATAAGCACGACTTCTGAATGACATTTTGAACCCTAGGAGTATAACTCATATATGTACTGGTGTAATGCTTATCTATAGATTACTACCTGAGAGCAAAAGAGCTAGAGCTAAAAGAGTACAGAGGAAACCTGATGAAGGAACGGTCAGTCAAGAAAAGCAGTGTATGTCTGATTCTATAACTGCTTGAGTTTTAATCAAACAATTGTTTAGCTTCTAGCTGTATAAGTATACACGTTCGATTTGTATAAATATAACAAACTCCGTAGTCACTAGTTCTTTGTGTCATGTATATCTAACATAGTGAGTATTGTTGCGTGACTTCTAAGTTTTTTGTTGTTGTGGATAGAATGTATAGTACTTGTTTAAATAGCCAATAAGGAGATATGCTCAGGTTATAATCTTATGCTTGTTATTACAGCAATAGAATAGAAACCTTATTAGATGTTTTAGTACATTTATTAAAAGCAGTTTGGTGTTTTTGTGGTATATTTGAATTTGCTTGAAAAGATTGGCATCAATTATATTTCTAGCTGGTAATTGATTATAAAAATTTTTCTGGCATCTGAAAAGTTGAACTGATATTAATAAAACACAGTGCATTGTCTTTATTCTTAGTACCAAAAACAGCAAAAGCAATAAAATCTTTGTTGACAAAAGTTCATATATAAGCAGAACTTGGATGCACTCAGTTCTGATTAGACTGTCATGTAACAAGAAGACTCATGTAATCACTATCTGCCTATGATCAATGATATACAGCCCCCCAAGGGTAGCCGACGGCTATCATGTGGGCGGGGTTTAATGACCGAGCTCTGTTGGAATGAACCTGAACACGGCACCCGAACAAACAAATATGCTGAATAAAGCTCCTTGTAAATTTACAAATATTATGAACTATAGTGGTTATTTTACTGATCTGTTGAGTTCATTTTGTTGTCAAATAAACATACCATCTCAATAATGTCACCGTTATGATCAGTCAGTTGCCATTCACAAGCATTCGTGATATTAATAGTCACAATCGTAAAATAGCCCAAATTCGGTTTTATATTTAGATTTTGAGTATGAAAATTACACTGCACAGCTTTGCCTGCTGTCCCATCTTATTGACCAGGTAAAACAATGTGATAACGATAAAAGACTGCCATTTTATACATTATTAGGGTTGGCAAATATTAATCAAAATCTAGAGAAAAAAGGCCGTTGTTCGGGTAATTTTTGGGTAAATTATATTCAACTTTAAGCATATACTACGGCCTTTACAAATTTCAAAATTAGTAAAAGTAGGTCATTTGAAATGTTTTATTTTGCATGGATCCATTATTTTGGTAAGGTATTACACCTACATTGTAAAAATCCAAGGTTTGCTATTGTGAACTGTGGGGTCTACTGGCTGAATGAGCTAATGAAACGATAACAGCAAGTCGTGGTTTCCACAATCTAATAAGGCAATCCGACCGCCCCGCAAGAACTGTGTTAGCTCAGAAACCTAGGCTAGCACAATCCTAACAGAGCACGATCATTAAACCCCGCTCATATGATAACCGCCGCCTATCCTTGGGGGCTGTATATCATTGCTATGATTAAGTGACAGAGTTTAAACTGAAGGTATTTTGTTTTAATATTTTTTTATTCTGTCAATCTGCTATAAAGCTGCTAAAATGTCTCACATCACCATAAAACTATAAAGTGATTTCTGTAAGAGAACCCAAGTAGCATTTTCTGTCTATTACCAATGATATGAAACCCCCGCAAGATAGTTTACGGCCATCAAGTGGGCAGAGTGGGCAGGGTTTGTTGATCGAGCTATGTTGGGATTGTGCTAGTCTAGGTTTCAGGGCTAAAGCAGTTCTTGCAGGGCAGTGGCGTTGCCTTGTTAGGTTTTCGGATCTAGATTTTATCGCCTATATGTGTCGACTGCGGATAATACCGGATTTTCGATTAGTAGTACAAAACAACAAAACCTGCAACCAGCAAACACGCAATTCTCTCTGTCCCTCTTCAATTGCAGCAATATACCAGAATTCATTGAAAATAAAACATTTCAAAGTACGCATTATTACCAATTTTGAGATTGGTAGGAGTTTAGTATATGCTTACAGTTAAATATAATTAACCCAAAATCAGCGGAACAACGGCTTTATTTTCCTAGTTTTTGATTAATATGTTGCCACCCCTACCATAAAATGACAAAGTCTTTTGTTGATGTCACATTGTTTGACCTGGCCAATAAGATGGAACAGCAGGCAAATCTGTGCAGTGTAGTTTTCATACTCAAAATCTAATATAAAACGAAATTTGGCCATTTCACAATGGCGACTATTAATATCACGAATGCTTGTGAATGGCAACTGACTGACCATAACTATGACAATATTTGGCAACTATATTTATTTGACAACAAAAGGAAACCAACAGATCAGTAAAATAACTACCAATGTTTATAATATTTGTAAATATACAATGGTTTGTTCAGCATATGCCTTTGTTCTGGTGCCATGTTCATCCCAACAGAGTTCGGTCAACAAACCCCACCCACTTGATGGCCGTAACCTATCCTGTGGAGGGTTGTATATCATTGCTATTACTCATTCACCAGTTTTATTGTCCGTAAATAAAACATTGATTTTTGCGGGTCTAAAGCACCCCAAGAGTTGTTTCAGCATGTGGTATGTTTGGCCAACTGTGCTGGTGGTTTGGCCGTGGGATCGGACTGTCTTTGGTGGCCGACTTGTGTCTGAACACATTTTACTTCCTGTGTTTACTCTCCATCCAAACTTGGAATTAGGGTTTTTGAATTCCAATGAGCAACACACAGCTGATGATTTATAGAAAAGTTTTCTTATCAGAACACTTTTACATTTGTTCTGTTAATTGATTGGACTACTTGAGTGAGCTCTGTGAGTGTTTTCAAAGATGGCAAAAGGTTTGTGTCGATAATTTTTCAGCTTTTATAAAATCATTATTTTTTTATTGCTGTGGAAAAGCTTGTTGTAAATATGTTAAAATATGTTTAAATATGTTGTTCAATTGTAGATTTTACGGTTTCGATGTTGATTCAATACAATAGCAATGAGTCATTCCCAAATCAGAGATTTAATCCCACCTTTAAACACTTGCAAAGTTCCAACCGAGCGTAAACCGCTATAATTTCGTTAAAAAGTAATTATTTGTTTTATAATGCTTTTTTTCCATCAGCCTATTTACTTATTCTAAAATCTGCTGTAGTTATAGAATTACAATGCTTTTGATTATAGAACATCATCGCTTTCAAGGCTTTAGCAACTTCAGAGATATATGAATGTGTATAGGAAAAAAGTTCTATGTTAGACTAAAGACTTCAGAGAATCATCCTGTTGGAAACTACAAAAGTCATCCTTGGACAGCGAAGGAACTTCAGTTAAGGAATTTATATCAACTAGTATTTATTACGCAACAATCAATATCTAATAAAAAGTTTGAGTTAAACCAGACAAAACAACTACATATAGATCAACTGCCTCCCTCATTTATTTCTAAACAAAATAACAATAGTAATAGACTGAGTTCTGTTGCCACTCCTTCATCACCGAGTAAAAACAGGAGCTAAGTAATGTTGAGTCATTCAATTACCATAAAAGTTGCCTCTCATGGAAAGGTAACATATATGTGTGAGATAAGAGTATATCAACATAACATTCACACATCAATTACAATTTCATAACCAGGATTTGTTATACAACTGAGTTACTCATCTACATAATAATATACAACAAATTTACATAGAGTAGTTCCCTGTGATTGTCCTACATCACTGCTGTATACTGATTTACTTTATTGATATCAGCACCAGAATAACCACCACTGTTATCCAGCTGACTAACTCTGTAATGGCCCTGTCTTTATACCAATCTATGCTATTTTAGGCAACTGATCTTTTCCGTTTGACATGCGCAATAACTGAGATAGCTGCTTGACCTGTGAGCTAGCCAAAGAGCTGTACAATAAGGTAGATAAGAAAATGTAGACTCTTGCTGGCTTATTTTGATAAGCTCCCTTAGAACAACAAGTCCACGGAGACCTCGCCGTTACATATATGCCAACATTATAAATTGTTTAGAGGCAGAAAACGCATCCATTGGCTGTCTCAAATCTTGTGTTTTTGAAAACAGAGATATTCTACATTTAGTTATAATAAAGGTTTTCAAATCAATTATCTTGTATAGATCCGAAACATGAATTACTTCTAGCCATAACATGAACTCACATAAAAAACTTTATAACAATGATTTTGAAAAGGTTGTTAGAATAGCCTGGAGAGACAGGAATCGACAAGTTTTTTGGTGCAAGCAGTATGCATATTGAGGAGCGATTATTAAAAACCAGCTGTGCTGAGGTCATGTAGTATGTATGGATGATGTCAGACATATTAATCATATGTTTTACTCAGAGCAGGTGAAAAGAGTAATCAGGGTTGTCAAAGACTATGGTAAACAGGGATACACATACACTGTGTCTTTCTGTAGCAATAATAAAAGGACACTCTCAAGAAATATGTCATTTACTGCTTCATGATATTGAACTCCTTAAAAAATCATGTCGCTGACAGAATAAATTGATAGGCTTGTATTTATGAAGTACCAAGAGATTTGAGGAACTAAAGAGATGCTGCAGAGTTGAGCTGAGAGAGGCTTGAATAACCATACTGACCCAATTGATCTGACATGCAGTTACTGCCAATCATAGTGTCTCTGTTAACTTGTTTAGCCACCTGAGAACTTTAGACAGAAGCAAACTAATAACAATAAGACAAACTCTGATTGAGAGATATTGTGTACTGCTACTAGGGAACACTTGTGTAGTAGATAGTTCTCAGGCCTGCTAAGCTAAAAGTCAGTGATAGGATTTAGATTGGATCTGAGTATCCCGGTCTAGCATCTCAGAATATCCCTGTCTAGCATCTCATGATATCTCTGTCTAGCATCTCAGGATATCCTTTTCGAGGATCTCTGTGTATCCCATTCCAGTTTTTTTGTGTATATCCACCCAGTATCAATGTGTCCTAATGCTCATAAGACATACAATAACCAGACATATTCTCTGTATAATGAAACACATAACAATAGTGTGGTCCTTGGTTATCTTTTGCTTTTTGCATGGATTATTTAAACTTTCCTAAGTAATGTAACTTTAATAAATAAGTTTACCTGTTGGAAGTAAGGACATATTGATAGTACAAATAGGGTGGTGAGATTAAATGACTGTAGAACTTTTATCCAGTAGAGATCAAGCAAAGGTCATATAGATATAGTGTTATATAATGTTGTATACTAGAAGTTTAAAATGTAGAATAAACACCCCATTTTGACTGTACCAAAATCTAGCAGAATCTTCGAGCAGAGAAAATATTAACGATCTCAATTTTTTTATATTTTAATGGCTTATAGCTAAAAATGTTACTCCTAATGGCAAAGGATAAAAATAGTTGCTAAATCATCAAGCTAGGCTTCAAACTGAGGCTCAGTAAATGTGTTTGTAAGCTAGTAAAAAGATAAAAACCATAACATTAATGAGATTTATAAAAAGTGAATAGTAGGCTCCACCTGCAACTGCATTCAATGCATAGAAGAAAAATTCATAATACATTACAAGCTAGAGTTGTGTTCTCTAAATAAAGTTGGCCAGCTATCATTTCAGTGTAGACATTATCGTATGCTCAGTAGCATCAAATATGCAGATCTAATAATAACATGCAAATAATAATCAAGTCTCATGCTTGAAGAGATTGAGTCGATTGTATTTTTAGCAGCTTATTGATTATCAGCATGTTTGTGCCGTCTGATCAATAGAATTGATATGAATAAAATTTGGTAAACTGTTCTTATTATCGATACCAAAATAACATAGCATAAAATCAATGTAATGATTTTTTTGACAAAAACTCAGGTAAAGGCTTACGCTTGAAGAGATCAGCTCCAAAAGTATTTCTAGTAGGTAATTGATTGTCAGCGTGCTTGCGGCGTCTGACTCGTTGGATTTACAGAATTAATACACACTGTATTTTTCTTATTATCAATACTGCAGAAAAGAAAACCAATAAAAGTGTGCTTTCTACAAAAGGTTATGTAATGATTTTTTCAACAAAAGTTCATATAAAAGCAGTACCTGGATGCACTCAGCTCTGAATAGACTGTCATGTAACAAGAAGACTCAGTGTAATTGCTATCTGTCTCTCATTGATTGACAGGTTTTAAGCTGAGTGAAATCTTGTCAAGAAGGTAAACTTAAAACCTTGTTCTGACATTGATTCATTTTGATACTCTTAAGTTAAATAATGAGGCTCTAAAATGATGGTGGAAAGACTAAATCTTGCAGGTTCTCTTGTTGAGACTTGTAAAAGTGTGCAAATTCTGCTTATGATACACTAACATATGCATGCGTATCACTTGAGCAATGTTATGTTACTCACTCTATGATATACTAGCATATGCATGTGTATCATCTAAACACTGTGATGTTACTCTCTCTATGATATACTAGCATGTGTATGTGTATCATCTAAACACTGTTATGATGCTCTCTCTATGATATACTAGTGTATACATATTTATTGCCTAAACAATATTATGATAGTTTCTTTGTGATATATTAGTTTATAGATGTGTATCACCTGTGTACCGCCTGAACAATATTATGGAACTCTACCCGTGACAAACTAGTACATACATGTGTATCACTCTAAGAATATTACATGTATAATACTCCACCTATGATTAGTGGTATGTATAACATTTAAGCTATAAAATAATATTCTACCATTGAATAATGTTTGTTTTGTATAGCATCTAATCTCTAGCATTATACTCTTCCTATGAGTGCTTGTATTTATATATTGATCATTTGTGCAGTAGCATAGAATTATATCTGTCGTTGCAATAACCATATGATCTAATCTCAAAAAATCAAAACCACCAGTAACCTAGTACTGTAATATAAAAGGGCAACCAGGGCTAAACTTTGTTAAGTTTGTTTCACATGGCTAGAGACCAAAACACATTGAAGCCAAAGCTTTTTTCATTCAATGTCAGCTAGAAAATAGTTTGCTTTTCAACGAAGTGCTTGTAGGCAATATGGAGCATGCATGTAGAGTGAAGGAGAAAAGACAAATTAAAGAAAAATAAAAACTTTATTGTTATAGTAGACTTGCATAATAACTATTCGATAAGCAACTATGGGCATCCTTTAATATAATGCTATTAGCAATGGTTGCTATATTTATCCATCTAGCTTATATTAAATTTTATATTTATATTATATTTATCCATCTAGCTTCTCTGCTCCAGTTTTGCAGGCCATACATGAACTAAAAATGTGCTATTGCATTTTATTATCAAATTTATATTTTGCCATATTATTTATGGTATCCACATTTATTATAATCTAGCTCCAAGATATGTCACTAAGAATTTATTTTTGTTGAAAGAGCATTTCAACTCATTGCAAATTTACATCATATTCCTGCATATATTATTCCAACAAATGATCTTTCCAAATCTCTGCGTCTTCCTACTCTGCCTATGCTAAATATTTATTTTACTTCAATTCAATGTTTCAAGATTTTTCATGGTTTGTGTCCTCGTTTTTTCCATGACATGTACAGGTTCTCAACTCATTTCAACTTACGTGATATGAACAAATTGCATACAATCACTAACAATCATTTTGAAAATTGTCATTGCCAGCTGCTTTAACAATCTTCCACCAAATATCCGTTCTCTTAGCAGAGAAAGGCATTTTAAATACTATTTGTCAAACTATTTATTCAATTTTTGTGGCTAACTGTTGCTTTTTTCCCCTTTTTGTTGTTTTACTATTGTTGTATGGCCTAATTTGAAAAACATTTCTATTTGTGAAATGAAACTATTGCCAATAAAGTACTATATATATATATATATATATATATATATATATATATATATATATATATATATATATATATATATATATATATATTACTGCCAAGCCTACCGCTTTCATTTGAAAAGTTGAAGCTCAGTAGAATGACTTGTATGGCTCCTCAATGGTTCATTGATACTTGTCAATATAGTAGTACCTATGAATATTCAGGTTTAACATTAATTTTCACAGATTGATAGAGATTACTAATCTGACAGCTAATGGCTATTTCTTACATCAGTTGTTTTATTTTTGTTAAACTATCCTAAAACCTTAATGGTATGTAAAATATGGGTATGGGCTATCATATCTTGACTACTAATTTCTCCACCACTGTCCTTACACTAGTTTTTAATTTACCTCTATTACTATTACTTCACTTCCTTTTCTCATCATTCAGGTTCTACCAGTCTACAAATCTCAACCTGTGTGACCTTTTTCAACATTTTGCTATCTGCTAAACTTTTTGTCAAGTCTTGCAACTTTACCTCATCTAAAACACCACAACTTAGCCCAGTAGTAATTGATCTTAACAAAAATAACCTGGCTGGCTTAATAGCTCTACACTTCTTAACAGGCATAAACTTGCTTTCACATAACACAAGTACAACAGCCAATAATTTTAGTTTTAGTTGTTTTGAATCAGTTATGCCTAAAAAGTTTGTTCGCAATCTGTTAACCGCACACACACCTCAGTATGCATAGTTTTGTGTTTACTTCCCAATTGAACTACCCCTATTTCGACTAAATTCAACTCACGGCCATCAGCATTTTCTGAAGCTTTTCATGGCTTCCTTGATTGCAACTCTGACCTATTGGCTGTTTTTTTCAGTTACTGTCAACACTTCAGCACTACTATCAAACTTAAACTCAACATTCTCTTTATTGACTTTCAAGTACTAAACAATTCTGCAGCCTAGTAATTGGTTTTCACCATATTCTATTTATCTCTAAAGCTAGAAAATTTAATGCTTCTGCCCCGCCACTGTCCTCACTTTTGTTATGACTCTTAGGAAGTGAGTTTTCACAACTTTCACAGTCACCGTACCATTTATTATACCTATCCGTGTCTTGCTCCTTATACTGACTGTTACTCTCACACCTGTTCATACTGTAGTCTCTAGGTTTCCACTTATCTCTTACATTACAGGGCTGTCTTTGCCCATATAGCTCTATCCCAACTGGTATCTCGACTGCTATACCTCGCATAGCTGCTGTCACGATTACCTCCTTGCTTATTGCTGCTACCTCACTTTTTCTATAACACAATTCTCTGCCCCTACTCCTACAGTCTCAAAATAAATGACCTTGTTTCTCACAAAAAACCATTTGATGGTGAAACAACTCCGCATCTCATTACCGCTATGCTAGCAATTTTAGCAAACTTTATCTCTACTATCTACTCTACTATCTGCTCTATATCTAGAAACATGCTTTTCCTTGTTACTGTTTTTATATAGTACGCGATTCTACAACGAAAATAATCCGTTCCAGCAACGTTTACGTTAGGAAGATTTTACGTTATAAGAACAGTAAAATATAGGAAAATTGTCTAATCCATTACAAGATCTTTGCAAACTCATTCCTTTGGGCAAGCAAAAGGAAAAATTTGACTTAACATTTTTAATTTTTGGGCTGTACCGTAACTACAGCATTATTAGTTTGGATTGACAAATTTCCTCTTTTTTATGACCAATGTCACTGGTTTTATAGACCACTTTTGCAGTAATTCTATAATAACTTGATGGGAAGCGCACATCTTCGATGTTCATCTACAATGATCAGTTTGTTTTTTAAACAGCAGTGTGTACTCTTCAAAGTAAAATTAATAACAGACGTTTTATTTGTTCACAACAAAGCAAAGCAACAAAATATTTTACAAAAAGCGGTACACCCTGTTCACTGTCTATATGCATGCATCAAGGGAGTCAAGGTTAGAATAAAAGAAAACTTTCGATGAAATTCCAACTCGTGAAACTCGAATTAATGGATCAAGCATTTATGAGCAATTACGCAGCTATTATATTCTTTGTTTTGTCGACCCATCTGGTGATCTATCACGATGAACTTGAATGTTGCAAAAGTCATATTTATATTAGGTATAAGGCTGTACGCAGGTCGTTTTTTCTTTTGCAAATGTGGCAAAATAGGTTACCGTTCCAATAAATTTTGAGAACTTGCTCGACTTGTCACTTTACGTTATATAGATTTTTTAAGTTGTAGAAAACAAAAACTTCACATAAATTTTTTATGTTATTTGGAATTTACGTTATGGGAGAGTCTACTGTATCTCCTTTTACTGCCCCTTTCCTTAATATATTTTTTCTTTTTGCCCATGAAAAACTAGCATCACACTCATCACTGCTATTTCTATAATACTTTTACAGCTTCTAGGGGTACTTCTAGGAAAATATTTAGCTCTTGAATCATATCCTCTAATACTAGCTTTAGGGTACCGCTCATGGCTGTTGTACACTGACACCTTCGCTACCTCCTTCCTAATTTAACTCTCAAGTCACCACCTCTACTCTCCACTCTCAAAAAGCTGTTTTAGTTATTTGCCTTTCACGAGCCTTCAATGCCCCATCAAAGGGTACTTACCGTCAATTGTTACATTTAATACGCTACCAGTTGCCGTAGTCTTTCGTAATGATTGCATAAAAATATTAAAGCTTTATTAACTGTGCCATGTTGTATTAAGATATCTACTTATATGGTTGTAGCAAAGAAGGAGAACTCTGTGTTCCTTTCCAATTACTAATATACTGCTTATACTATATAATATCTTTGTTTTCTCTACTTATAGTAGCTGCCACGACTACCAGCAACTTCTGTAATCTCAGATGTTATTGTAACCTGAGTCTCACAAATCCCACTATACAGTAAGGCAAGCCTTCATCTCTGGTGAGTATAAGCCACCTTTTCAAAAGTAGCTTGCACTTGTACATACTGCAATGGAAACCAAGATAATAAGATAGTGTGATCAAATGTGTACACAAGTGATATCAACATAAAACAAAGACATTATGTGCAGTGACTATACACTACTTAACGAATGTACTTTTCTAATGGAAGCTGTAATCCGCAAAAGAACTATAAAGAAAAAACTTAAGAAAATTCTTTTAGTCACAATTTCAGTTGTATTTAAAACTATATAGTAAAACAGCTGGTACCACTGAACTAAGGAATGTATTAAAGTTTGTGTTTAATTTAAGATGATACAATGGATGCAATGAAAGCAACGGCAAAGGGAGCAGTTAAAGGTCTAGGTGAGCACTTTATAGGTAAGTGCCTATATACATACTTTACAATATGAAAAGATGAAGCTGATATCAATTACTTGATAACATGGTTAGCTTGGCCCTGATTCACTTGTCTTGCTGTTTTATGGTTGAAGAAGGGGCATAGTATGTACAGCTATGCTACATGATATGTACAGCTATGCTACATAATATGTACAGCTATGCTACATGATATGTACAGCTATGCTACATAATATGTACAGCTATGCTACATGATATGTACAGCTATGCTACATAATATGTACAGCTATGCTACATGATATGTACAGCTATGCTACATAATATGTACAGCTATGCTACATGATATGTACAGCTATGCTACATAATATGTACAGCTATGCTACATGATATGTACAGCTATGCTACATAATATGTACAGCTATGCTACATGATATGTACAGCTATGCTACATAATATGTACAGCTACGCTACATGATATGTACAGCTGTTATACATGGTATGTACGGTTGTGATACATGGTATGTACATCTATCATACTTGGTATGGTAAGCTATGATACACAGTTTGCATAGTTATGATACATGGTATATTCAGTCGATGGCTAATTGCTGCACAACAAATTTATATATCTTGGTATGTGGAAATTTTGCAAAGTTAGCAGACTAAAAGGCAAGTGTAATAGGTTAGTTCAAACCATCACTGTTAAGTTCTAGCCCAACCGCTTATGCAATGTGAATACTGCTGCGATGGTTAGGCAAGCAAGTTTGTTTGCCTAATTATTTCACATTTACATCTAAACCCTTTTATAGTTGTTTTATCTTTTTTAAATTTGTTTAAACTGCAAAAACGCTTTTCTTACGATATGAAGTTTGAAAGTTAAAATGATAAATGTTGTTATATGTTAAATGCAAATCAATTTTCTGTTCAAAGACTTTTTTATTATCCAGGCAATGACGGCCATGCAGCTAGTTAATCAATATAAATCTCTATGTTTGTGTGTTTTTGTGTATGTCCAGCTATAGCTATCAAAATCTTGGAATTAAAAGCTCGCTGGGTGCTGGATTTGAACTCGCGGTGATTACAAAAACGAGTCTCAAATCCAGGAATTTAACCACTGAGCAATAGATTCCTTAGCAATTTAACAGGCTCTTTTCATATACCGCATAGCCTTTTTTTGATTGCACACGCTAGATCAGTGGCTCCCGACTGGTGGTCAATGGACCCCCTAGGGGTCCACAGGAAGTTTTGAGGGGGTCCACAGGCTGGTGCCAGTATTGGTTTTTCTAGCTAGACATTTACAGCTACTTCTGTCATAGTGGTTAGATCAATGATATAAAACCCTAAAAGGATAGACAACGGCTATCATATGAGCGGGGTTTAATGATCAAAATCTGTTGGGATTGTGCTAGCCTGGGTTACCGGGCTAATGCAGTTCCTGCGGGGTGGTCGCGTTGTCTTGTTAGGTTTTTGGGTCTAGACTTTTATCACCTATGTGCGTCAATCGCTGGATAGTACCTGATTTCTGGTTAGTTGTACAAAACAACACAACCTGTAACCAGCAAACACGTAATTCTCTCTTTCCCTCTTCAATTTCAGCAATTTACTAAGATCCATGGAAAATAAAACATTTCAACTTACTTATTTTTACCAAATTTCAGATTAGTAGGGGTCTTAGTATATGCTTAAATTTGAATATAATTTACCTGAAATCACCCAAACAACGGTCTTTTTTCCATAGTGTTTGATTAATATTTTCCACCTATAATATGAAATGGCAGTCTTTTGTTGTTATCACATTGTTTGACCTGGCCAATAAAATGGGACAGCAGCAAAGCTGTGCAGTTTAGTTTTATACTCAAAATCTAAATGTAAAACCAAATTTGGGTCATTTCACAATGGCAACTATTAATATCATGAATGCTTGTTAATGGCAGCTGACTAATCATTATTGTGACAATATTTGGCAACTATATTTATTTGACAACAAAATCAAACTAGCAGATCAGTAAAATAACCAAAGATGTTTATGAAGATAGAACCATTGAAGAACTTTGGCCTTCCATGATTCATCCACAGACAGCCAAACACGCCCTTCAAACTTTGCTCCCATTTGTGTCTACATAATTATGCGAGTCCGCTTTCTCTTCCATGGTTGTTCTCAAATCGAAACAACAAAACCGACTAGGACTTGAAAATGACATCCGATGCGCTTTGTCAACCATTTCCCCAAAGATTGAGAATTTGGTGAAAAACAAGAAATATAATCTATCCCACTAACAAACTGAAAATTAACAGTCAAAGCAATTTAGTATAGCGTTTCTTCATGTAAGTAAATAAATAGAAACATGTCAAATCTATTGACTCTTATATTATTCTAATTTATAATGTACGCCAATTTAAAATGCATTGTTATAAACACCATATATTATGATGTTTATAAAGGGGTCCATGACTTTTAGATAAATAGCTCAGGAGGTCCATGGCTCCAAGGTAGTTGGGTACCACTGCGCTAGATGATGTATCAATTGAAACTATTAATTCTATGAAACACGACGCTTTTGGTGTTTTCGTAAACTTCTATGTCTGGTTTTTCACAAAGTTCGATTGCTAAATCGCGGTCAAGGCTAATACTTTTCACAAAAAATATTGCATTATCTCAAAAATAGCCTCTACATTTTTTCTCTGTTTAATCAAAGCGCCAGACAAGAGCAGTCTGATATCTCATTTTTACATTTATACCGGTATCGAGGGGTATCAGTATCAATGCATTCAAAGTTTTGATGGATAGCTTCTGCTGGAACAATAACCTTTTTTATACAGACACACTTCTATACAAGAATTTTTATAATTAATTAAAACAAATTCAGGATTTTTATTTTGTTTTCTCAGTTCGTATTAATTGTATCGTTACCAAATCATCTTTTATTGTAATCGTAGCAAACCAGACCTAATTTAGCTATTACTTGCTAGTTATTTCACATTTATATTTAAACACTTTTATAGTTGTTTTATTTTGTTTCTTAATTTATTTGACCCGCACAAAACATTTTTTTCATGATATGAAGTTCAGCTGTTTGTCAAAGTTTAAAAACTTTTACAGTTGTTTTATTTTTTTTCTTAATTTATTTAAATTGCACAAAACACTTTTCTCATGATATAAAGTTTGAAAGTTAGAATGGTAACTGTTGTTATATGTTAAATGAAAACAAATTTTTTGTGCAACGCCTTTCATTATTTGGACAATGCTGGGGATTTATCTAGTTCATAATAAAAAGTGCACATTTGGTGTGTGCAATCTAGAAAAGAATATGCATTAAATAATAAAAGAATTGATGATAAGAGAATAATGATAAGAATTGCTTAGCCTTTTGGTTGCACCCATTTATGTGATTACGTGCTTTGACTTAGACACAATATAAATGTATATATAATATATATATACATATATATTACATATATATATTATATATTTATATTATATATATACATACCTGAAGATTCTACCTGAAGATTGCAACGTGATTGCCTGAAACTATTAGTAGTAATGATTTTAACCTGTAGTCTTAAATAAACTTCATATACAGCTTTAATTGACTCGATTATTGAGCACTTTACAGTGTAAACTACACACACACAATATATATATATATATATATATATATATATATATATATATATATATATATATATATATATATATATATATATATATATATAC
The DNA here is from genome assembly GCF_963576615.1 of Watersipora subatra. NCBI lineage: Eukaryota > Metazoa > Bryozoa > Gymnolaemata > Cheilostomatida > Watersiporidae > Watersipora > Watersipora subatra. The sequence goes on from NC_088709.1 coordinate 71,334,459, forward strand.
ATGTATATATATATATGTATATGAGCAAATTATGTTAATATTTTTGTTTTCAAAACGTTAACTTTGGTTTTTGCATATAAGTATGGTTCGTTTATGTCATTTGTTCATAAATATATATTTGTATCATTTGATAGATTGTCATTACATAACCTATAAATATGCAGATTTATAGCATGTTATTTCACAGCATTTCCGCAGCTATCTCAACACGGCTTACAATGGATCGATGTTCATAGCTTCACTTCTATTGCACATAAAAAACCAGTTTTGGCTGCCAGCTGTAACAAAAATATTAAACGTTGCAATGAGCTTTCATGCAACATTGTTAAATATAGATATAAAATAAAAATATGTCTTCAAATTTAGAATGAAGCAACAATTGAAAATGCCAACAAATTGCAAAGAAGGACTCATATTATAATGTGTAGGTCAGTGCAGGTCAATTGCAAGCAATAGATGTCAACTAGTAAAACTGTTTCTCGGTTTTTCGATACATATTTATTTGTTGAATAAATTCTTTATTTATTAAAAGAATTTTAACAAGTTGGAGGTAATTTAGTAGATTTATTGTATCCAAATGGGTTAATATCGCTTCATTAGAAAAAGAGAGCAAAATGTTGGCCACATTCGCATCACCCATAATAGGGCTAAATTTATTGTCCCAAAATTCCTAAAAAGGAGCCATTTGAATAATACACCGTCGGCTTCTATTTGAACGCCACCTCCAATGTACTGCCACTATAAAGGAAGAGTTGAAAAATAGAATGTCATGGCGTTCAGTTAGAGGTTTTACGGTATATATATATTTATAAATATATTTATATATATGTATGTACATGTAAATATATGTATGTACGTGTATATACATATGTACTAGCTGTGCTACCCGGCATTGCCCGGGTAATAAAAAAATCTTTTGACAGAAAATTGATTTGTATTTAACTTATATAACAACATTTGCCATTCTAACTTTCAAACTACATATCATGATAGAAGTGTTTCGTGTAGTTGAAATAAATTAAGAGAGAAAATAAAAACAACTGTAAAGGTTTTTCAACTTTGTTAAACAACTGTAACTTTCAAACTTCATATCATGAGGAAATGATTTTGTGCAGGACAGGTTTTTTCTTTAGAGGCATTAGACAATGCGTAACTTCTGAGAATACATGTATTTAACAGAATAATAAAAAAATATGATAGAATATAGTAGTATTTTGTGGTTGAAATTTTATTAGAACAATTTCTGCCAAAATCCGTTGAAGGAAAAATTAATATTAGTAATAAAGATTTGAAACTAAGTAATAATAACAGTGATAAGAAAATTAATTTTTAAATTCAAACACGATACTCAAATTATGTTTAAAAAATGCAAGTTCAAATGAAAACGATAATGCAACAAACTTTAAAAACTTATATTATAAACACCAAAAGTTGTACAAAGTTTATAAATGTAATAAGAGAATTGAAATCTATCTATATGTATTTCTCAATGTATGTAAATGTATTTGTCAGCTTTTACTTGGCACGATCTAGACTATTACATACAGAAAAGAAAATAATTAAGGTTTCATTCGTTTTTATTTAGAAAAGAAAATACCTTAGTCGAGGAGCTTACGACTATATGCTCTGCCCAACTGAGTGAGCGCGCTTTTTATATACAATAAATTCATCCGTTCCGACTGGTGAAACCGAGTAAGAAAACCGGCTAACAATTAAAATAAATAGAACCACTAATGCGTTGGCATAGTTACAATACATTACATGTACAACAGCGATACAACATAAACGGAGGCATAGCAATAGTATAACGAACAAATTAACAACGATATAATAAAAATAACAATACAACGCATACATGTAAAATACTTCAGAAATTACAAAATCATGGCCCAGCGTCCACCACACACTCCCGTTCATTAGAGACTGAGTCTAATTAAACAAAAGGGTGGAGTAACCAGCCGTGCTCACGTCTCAAACTGCTCAGCGTAATAATTGAGGCGGGTAACTTCTCGGCTAATCAATCTTTCATCTTTAGTGGATAGCTGGTGGTGCGTCCTTGCCCTGGCACTATGGGTCGCCTCTCTGCACCTTCTTCTTTCTTCCTGTAGCTTTTGTTGTATGGCCAGAATATGGATGGATAGCTGAAGGCTATGTAGGGGTCAATCTAGTGGGTCTGGGCTAGGCTCCTGGTTCGTCTGGTCGGTAGATGGTCTTTTTTTAGTAGAGAGGCCCCGCGTATGGCTGGGCCTTCGTATCCTCTTGCTGGTTGTCTGGGAAGGTATACAAGATATCATATTAGTAGTGTTCCACGCCATGTTCTGCAAAAACTGCGCCCATCATGGCTGGTCCACCAGATATATTACTGGGTCTGCCTGCGCTGCACCAGAAGCGTTGTCCTACCGGACAACGCTTCTGGTGCAGTGCAGCATGAGTTGGTCTTTTCATACGTGCTGATAGCGGCAGGGGCAGACGTATACAGCAAAATGCTGCAGTACATGGGGTCTACTCCACCTGGCACTGGTGAAAAACTAAAATAGCTCACGGCGTCCCGGGTGTCTTCTAAGTGCTGCGGTTGTCAGCTCTTTTGTTTCTTTCGCCAGGAATTGCACAGCCCTGAGTGTGCAGCGACGTCGGGGCGAATTATCTTTGGTATTTATACCGTCTTCTACTGTCTGCACAGCATTCACTTGTGTAGCATCCACTTCAGCATGTAGGCTGAGCACCAGAGATGCAGGCGCCGGAGGTGAGGTCGGCCTGTCCTTGTAAGCAATTGTATTTGTATATTATATATTGTATATCGTATATCGTATAATCGTATACAGTATATGACGTCGAGCTGGAGTGGCTCCCATTGCTGTTAGCCAGTCCTGCTGGAGCTCAGGTCCTAACTCCTATAGTGACGTGTCAAAGTCGGTATCTGTGTTCCGCATTCTGGCGAGGTAGAGTAGCTGTGCTCTTGTATCTGCCAGCTCCTGCCTTTAATGCAGCAACTGGGATCCCAATCCCATCATCGTACTGTGTCTCTCCGTGTCTTTGGCCGTTTGGTAAATCTAATCCCGTATCGTTCCGGCCTTTGTCTAGTGCGGGATGGACAATGGTTTGGTTCTTCTGTAGCGACAGGGTTGGCTTGATATATATTGCTTGATATATATCATCGATATATATCGCCGATAGATATGATATTTTTGGGTCAAAAAATCGATATTTTTAATATTTTTGAAAAATTTCCATTTTATCATTCCATTTTCACCTTACAACAGTTGCTAACAGTCTAAAAAGGCTAAGTAACACCTAAACTCATCAAATACTTGCATAGGGGCCTATTAGGCTAACCCAACACAGACAAACACAGACAGTCAGACCAATGAGGTGACATTGGCTAGACCATTTAATTAGTGTTTGAAATGAGAAGAGTTTTTCAGATCTAAATTGTATTCCTTCATCCCAGTACTATCTCCCTAACCTGATTATCTCATCTCATCTTAACCTGTAATATTTTATTGCCTTATTGGAAGACCAGCCTGCTGAAAACTCTTTGAACTTCACAATCCATGATTTTGAATTGAACAATCTGACACCCAGAAACAGAATTGTAAGCACATTACACTGACTCACTGAGATGACAGAGTAACTCATCTCATCATTTTCTGTAAAAAAATCTTTCCAATGAATAGCTTCAAAGGATTCTGGCTCTGCATAAATCTATAAATATGATGATATAACTCTGACTGCTAGTGTTGAGTGTGTGTTTTCATCACGTGGACTGGTTCACAGCAAATTGAGAAATCATCTCTGTGTAGTGGAAGGCTGGCAAGCTGGTGTTTGTTTACAAATACCTAAACTAGACAAGAGACATTAGAACATGCTTGAACTATCATAGTGCGTATTTACTATTTGCACTATTTTGTTTGCACTTTGCATTCACGTAATGATTTCCAATCCAATGTTTGACGAACATTTTCATATTTATAAATATTATTATTATACTAGGTCTATAATAAATCAAGTGTTTGGTATTAAACATTGCTGACTGGTCTCATACAACCTACAAAATATGTCAATCACTATGCAAACACCATACAATTTCAACCTAGCTGTAAATTGTTTTCAAAAATGTCATTTGATTCAAAAATATCATAAATATCAAAAATATCAATAAATATCATGATATACATCAGTGATATGATATTTTTTGAAATATCGATACTTTTGCCAACCCTGTGTAGCAGTGATGGGATTTTCCATGGCTTGGGGGGACATCATTAGGTGTCTGAAATATAGGTTCGTATCAAACTCACTAGGCCTTTCTAGAGAGGAGGGGTTTATTTCCTCTCTACTTTTGCTTTAAGAATGCCCAGCAGGAGGTTCGGAGTTTGAACCCTCGTGCAAATTTTTGTGCACATTTTCGTTTTTGGTATTGGCCTGGGGAGTCGCCTTTCCCATTTTGTCAAGTTTATCAGCTGGACTCCTTTGGAAAGGGAACTCCATTAATTCTTCATCAGTTTGCGGGCAGCTTCTTTGTGAGGGTCGAACCTTTTTGGCACCTTTCATATTCATATAAATGTAGAAGTAAAATAAATAACAAGTATGTAAACTACGAAATGTCGATGCAATGTACATATTTTGGTAATGTATATAATCAGTAAACAAAATTGCCAAATTGTAAGTTCGAGATAAATTATTAGCTTTAATGAAAAAAAACAAAGAAGCGTCGCGTTGCATTTACTTAGGTCCCAAAAATATTTTAATGTAATTGTCCGCGCAAGAAGAATTGGCCTTGACCCCAGATATAGTAATTGAACCTTAGGAAAAATATTTCTTAACACGGTAGTCATAACGCGTGGTCGCATCGGTAAAATAATCATCGTCCACTATAGCTATATCGATAGCCGCAATGCAGACATACGACATACTTTGAGAAATATATATATATAGATGTATACCGTGCTTGATTTTTTGCACTGGTTTCTAAAAGTTGACGTATGATTCTGATAATGTAGTTTGAAAGTAGTAGCTGTCAATCCTATGTAATTTTTATTTGATAATATAACCATGGTAGAGACTTGCTCTGTATATAATTGATTTCTTCAGGCACTTTCCTTGCAGTGGGCAGCTACTAAAATTTTGGTAGTTACAATCTCTTGATTCTGTATTTGTTGGCGTATTACTATGACGCTGCAGTCATCTAGTATTGTGAGCATGAATAATTTTGCTCATGTTGTTCATACAGCTGTAACTAATTTTAACTAAGCTTCTGTTAAAATTTTTTATGTAGAGTGTGTGATTTTGAAAACTCTATGTTAAGAATATGGAAAAATACCTTACCGATGTATATTGCTGCATTCTTATCTAAAAGTGAATAATACCATAGTATTTTCATTTGTTTGAATTTTGCTGTTATTTTGTGCATTATTTGTCTGGTCTTATTTATATCTCGTGGTATGTTGTTTATTACTCGAGGTGTATAGTTCAACTTGGTATGTAGCTACTGAGTTTGCATTAAGCTTGTTGTAAATTCTGTGTATACCTGTAGTTAGGTTAACAATCAAATGTAAAAAATTTACTACGTTTCTAGTAGCAGATGCGGTTATATGCAGTTTATTAGAAAAAAAAACGGAGCAGAGTTTCCTTTTAATTTTCTCAGCTTTTCTTGATGTTTTGTTGGCTATTTTAAGGCTGTCATTGCAATATAATCTGAAAGCGTTGCTTATTTAATTATGAATTTGTTTGAGTATGAATGTCAATTAGTTCACAGCATTCTGCCCAATCAATGCTTCCCGTTGTGATGTAAAATGATCTATTAAATCTTTTTTTTTCCGATGATGTAGGCTGAGCAGCAATGATTCCTTGGCTTGTACGATAGTAGTTTTTTCATTCTTTGATAATTGTGAAGAATTAAACATGTAATGGATCATCAACTGCTGTGTCATAAAAAAATAAAAGCCTACCACATCAAACTCTTTGAATGCATATAGGCCTATCGCATGCTCATATATCTGCCCTTTTAACAGAGAAGGTATTTTAAAAGCTATATATGTAGTCTACACTATTTATTTGATTTGTTTGACAAACTATTGTCTTTTTATGAATTTTGAATTTCATAATTTAAAAGCCATCGCTGTTTGAAATAAAATCATAGCCAATAATATGGTGTTAAAAATGTTTAGGAAAATGCAAACGACTTTTACTTGACCTATATATGAGTATGTGACTAGCATGTGCCTAAGGCTGAAACCTTACTGTGATCAATACAGTTATACTTACAATGATAAATATTTCTATTAGTTGATCATATCTTGACCCTCTGTGTGTCTCCTGATGTGGTCACCAATAACCATAAATCGAAATTGGCAAATAGAGTGTATACAATGATAAACAAACCTTTTTTCAATCTATATATTTCTCAAAGTTAGTGTGCATGTATATTTGTGTGTAGCCTCAGCTATAGCTATTAAATCTTAGAACAAAAAATCCACAATCTGATGAGCTTGAACTCGCAGAAACCACTACCGCAAGTTTAAAATCCAGGCATTCTACCACTGAGCTATACAATACGTAATGACCTAAATTGTTATCATATACCCTATCCTTCGGTTTTTCGAAGTCATCAATTGGTGTGCACAATCGCTAGATCGCGGAAACGCTGCCATATTTGTGGACAAGCTAGCAACATTCTTATTCACTTTGCGTATTCTCGTTCACTTTGAATAGTATTTTTGGCGTTATGTCGAGTTTATATAGAGATTCTCTGAAAGCAAGTGTTCAGCATTGTTATGATAATAAAACTACTGATATTGGTGGATTGGATCCATACTGCATTGCAAAAAAAGAACTTAAACAACGACAAAGAATCCTGGCCTCATGTAACCACCGTTGATCTAGTGGAGTTTTAACATTTAGGAAGTCTTATTATACGACAGATGAACTTCAAAGTTACAAGTCTCTGGAGGCATATAAACCTTTTCAGGACAGATAGATCAAGGCAATCCTGCACAAAGAAATCAACTCATTTCATCTTCTGAAAGCAAAAGCAAGAAAAATTGTCGACATGTTAACATGGTCAAAAAGTAAACGGATTCTACTGAACTTGAAGGTATGTTAGAATAATGAGTTATCACATGCAGCATAGACTGGTTTTTTATATTTTATTTATTACTGATAAGTCAGCGAAAAAAGGATTTGACACAAAAAATGAAAATTTCTTACGTTTTTTCACTTTATTTAACGATTGTATCTAAATTTAAAATAACGTTAGTGGGAATAACGTTTGCTCATTTGTACGAGTTACGCAGCAAGCAAGACTTATAATTAATTTCTTAAGATGAAAAACCTTTTGTTTGTAATATGAAGGTGTGATGCATTATAAAAGCACTCGAGTGTTCTTGTTTGAAAGTAATGTATAATTTTGAAGGAGCTTGACATACTGATATGTATGTATATATGTATGTGCATATATGTAATGTATGTTCAGGCACTCATATAGATAAATTATCTCTCAAATTTAGGGTTAAATTTAAATGTCAAGTTATAGTTGATTCATTTTGATGCTTTAGGTCTCTCATTCAATGCGTATCCGCAAGAAAACTTTGGAACCTTGGGTTATTGTTAGCAGCAAAGGAGGCTTAAGAAGTGGTCATTGCACCTGCATGGCGAGATTGGGGAAAACCTGTAGTCATATAGCCGCCTTGTTGTTTGCGTCTGAAACTTGGACAAAAAATTAAACAAGAGGCATCAGTCACAGACATGGCAGCATACTGGATGTTGCCGTCATCAACTCAGATGCGCCGTGAAATGAAGAATTATGTGAATATAAAAGAAATGGACTTTTTGGGTAAGATTTCACACAATACTTTTGTCATGTTTACAAGTTATACAAGTATTCACGGCAAAATGGTAACATTTATTCATAAATAATATATGTGAAAGAAATAACTCACTAATAAAATATAACCTAACTATGAAGAGAAATTTGTTACTGCTTTTTATTTCTTGTTTTAATTCTTTATTTTTAATTTTAGTTGCAGCATTCACACAAACAAATAAGAGATACAAACTTTTAGTCAGTGTAAAATAATAGAAAAACCTGCAAAGTTTCCACAAGTAAGCCTTACATATCAAGCTTACCTTCCACGATGAAGCAGGAAATGGAAAGTGCATATCAGCGCCTGCACCGAAATGGAAAGCGGGCCGCAGCTTTGACTATCGCGGAAGGATATGCTGATTACTTTCAGCCCAAGACTGCTACAGGAGACTAGCCCATTGACTTGAAAACTATTCATAATACAGATCTCGTAGGTGCAGAATTTGACGATGTGTTGACACATGTAGACAGCGCAAACATTAGCCTCACTTCATCGCCAGCTGCTTTTGTAAAAGCAGAGACTTGTGACGAGTCCAAGTCTAAGAATTAGCTGAAATACAGGGTTGGCCGCATCACTGCTTCCAAGACATATCAAGTTGTACATACTAGCCCGAAGACACCGTCAAAATCTGTGAACACATCAATCTGTCAGCCATTGCAGGTCTGCGGTGCAGCCACGAAGTGAGGAAATAAGAAGGAGCCACTAGCCAAGAAGAATTACCTGAGTTTAGTGCAGAGTGAACAGGGTTTGACAATTTTGGAAAGTGGCATGATATTCAACCCGGACTATCGTGAATTTGGAGCAACTCCAGATGGCCTCGCCATCTGCTCTTATTGTGGCTATGGAATACTAAAAATTAAATGCCCTTACTTCATGAGATTTAGCAATGATATTTTTAAGCCATATTTGGTAAATAGAAATTAAAACAATAATCTGCATATTAACATCAAGTACAGACGCAGTTGTTATTGAAAGACCGCCAGTACTTTGATTTTCTTGTATGGCGCCTGTTCAGCGCTCATGTGGAACAAGTTAATCAGGATAAAGAACTGTGGTCTGTGATCTGCTATAAGAGACACGAATTTCATAGGAGTTTGATCATGCCCGAGTTGGTATGAGGCTTTTTTCCTGCAGCATAACTACCAAAACATTGCCTACATATTGCATTTGTGGTGGCGTAGTTGATGGCCATCAAATGATAGCTTGTAATAATGACAACTGTAATATTGTTTGGTTTCATGTGGCATGTATAGATATGAAAAGGGCCCATGGCAAAAGGAAGAAATGATTTTGTAGCAATTGTAACAATGCAAAGTAAAATCTTTAGCCTTTTCCTTACTCTGAATCTACTATAATTCTATCACAATACAATATCAGCTAGACCATGAGTGTCTCATTTCCTTGTGATGTCGGGTGCAATAATTCCGATCCTTGAATTATCACTAGCAATCTCATGCATAATTCATTTTAATCACTGTTTAATGCATTATTTAAAAATATATTTGTTAACTCAGGGTATAATTTAAATCGGACTCAATTTGTTACTATAATTGGTAATGCAACTAATTTACGAATCGAATGTTTAAACTTATGTATGATCTAATATGAACATGAAATAATTTGGTAGTTCAATTACTAATGCAATTCTTATGAAAAGCCAGTGGGTAATAACATTCATAGCAGAGCGAAAACTAAACCAATGAACTAAGAATTGTGTCAGTGTCTCATGTAACTGGGAATAATATGTACATCTGTATTGGTCAATATGCAAGATAACACAAAATAATGTAAGAAAAGGAGATAGTTAAACTATTTAAAACATACATATTTCTTAAAAGATTTCCTAATCATAATTGTCTACTAATCAAAGGAGACCGCTGATGGACACAGGTTAATGAGGAATCAGCAGACACGCGCAATCTTATCAATAGTCAGAATAGTTTCTCCATCTCTAAGCTTTAAGAGTCTATAGGTATTGTTCCATCTATAATGCCAAATTTTTGGCAATAAAATCTAATGTCAGATCTGTTTGAGTAGCTGCCTCAGTAGTAGATATGAAACTGTCAGTTTGTGTTCCTCTTTTACATGTAGTAGTTACCAATTCTGCAGGTGCTTCTAGATTGTCTTATAGCTGTGAGGCATATGAACTTGTTGCATTGTCATGTTCATGAACAAGGTTTTCATCCGCAAAGCAAGGGTTCTTGAGGGCCAACAGCGATGATATAGCATCCGCTTCCTTTCTTTTGTCTACCCGTTGTTTGCTACAATGATGTCTTGCAGGTGATGGCTCTGGCATAGTATCTGCGTGCCCCAAAGCAATCACTGGTAGCCATGACAAATTATTTCTGTCATGCAGATATGCGTTTTCAACTATAACAGCAAAAACAAACAGCATACAGATGATACGTTAACCGTATATATACACCGATGGACAACACAGTAGTATAATTAAGCGTACATATACAAATAAATTTCTAAGAGATAAAACTGCTTCCTGCCATACAAAAAGCTGAGCACCTATGCCTCCGACAGGTGTGTTGAACAGACTCGTGTTCTATTCCATTTATCTTCTGAGGTGACATCTTTTTGACGAATTGCTGCCTTCCGATGTCGTCTTCGATCTTCCGATAATTTCGTTGTTTTTTTTCCTTGATGCAGAATAACTTTTGGCACCTTAAAATATTGAAGATAACTTTCTCTGTTGCTGTGGTTGTAGCAACAGATGATGCCGCAAATTACTGGCATTTTAACTTTAAAGTTAATTGCGGAAGCCTCGTGTTTTCAACAATAAAAGTTCTCTACAAAGATGGTGGACCGCGATAATTCACAGTCCCGCACTCACAGAATGGCGTCACGAAAAAACAAAGGATAACGAATGCACACGGTAATTATTTTATCATTGGCTCACGCGTTACAATGCCCCTATTAAGAAATAATCTTCGTAAGGTTCAATTACTATATCTGGGGTAAAGGCCAATTCTTCTCACGCGGACAATTATATGAAAAGTCTCGAAATTCTCTTTCCGTTTGGTCAGACAAAGACAGTACGATACTTCATTTTTACATTTGTACTAGTGTTATGATGGAATGTGGAGGTTCTCAATTTTTAGAACCAAAAAAGGGTGAGACTTAATAACAGAAATGAACTGACCCAGACTCCACTATAACACAGATTACTAATATTAGAGCTCGCTTGCAGCAAGAGTTTATATTTTTATTACCTTATTTTGAACTCTAAAACAAATTATTATTATTGTTTTTAATTGAATAAATATTCAAAAGATCGATTATTACATGATTACATTTATTATTAAGTTCAAGGAAAGTTAATGTATACAGGGATTCAGCATAAATTTTTTGTAGTGAGCGCGCACGGCAAGTTGGTCACTTCTTTTGGAATGTACGCAATCCAACACGACAAGCGTGGATTTTTCGTTTTGATGTAGTCGGCAGCAGGGTATCACTACTAGTCCCCAGGCATTGAAGAGAGAGAAAAACCAAGAGACAAAAAGCATCCGTAGAAATTTTAACCTCTTTGAGACCGGAAAGCATGGACAGGATCACTCAATGCTTATGATCAAAGAGAGGGGTACCTGCAGACTACCCTATCAAAAGAGAGCTTGGCTATCATACAAGACCCAGACCTGTTGGTGTCATTCTTTTGGCTGAGGACAAACAGCACCATCGTTAGGTCAATTCAAACGTCAATTGCGGTGTGAGACAGATAGGTACTAGTACCATAACATAGTGCGAGCGACGCAAAACAACCCGACGACTGCGCATCGCTCTATGAGCTATCCAAAGCAAGATGACAACTCCAAGTTTCAAGTGATAAATGAAAACTACCAAAATCTGATATAACACAGTTGTTTGACAAAGTTTGAGAGCCTTTACAGTTGTTTTTGTTTTCTCTTAATTTATTTCAACTAGACAAAACACTTTTCTCATGATATGTAGTTTGAAAGTTAGAATGGTAACTGTTGTTATATGTTAAATACAAAGTAATTTTCTGTTCAAAGACTTTTTTATTCCCCGGGCAGCGTCGGGTAGTACAGCTAGTAATCTATAAATATATACATATTAGTGTGAATTCCTGCCTAAATTTGTTCTTACATGCCAGCACTTTTTTTGCACATCTCCGAGTAAAGTATATTTCTCCACATTTTCTTTTTTCTCTGGCTATCTTGTAGTCATTGGGTACTGCTATGTCTATCATCGTAGCCTTCTTGTTTTCCTTGTCCACCACTTTACTTGCACTACAATCTACCACGCCTTCTCCATTACTACATCTGGCTGGGTTGCCAAAACATTAGTACAATTAATTTCTTTTGTAATGTAACACTCTTTATGTCTATACATGCATAATCATTTATATAAACAGAGTTTGAAACAGGTTAACCTACACTTATCTCAAAATGCTAACTTAAAACTTGTGTCATACCAGGACAGTTTGGCACTAGGATGAATATTATTGACCTGTTTTTTAATAAAGTATTATTTTAATTATAATTACAGCTTTCTATTTTACCAATTTAATTTATATTGATTTTATAGCATCAGATGCACAGGAGAAGGAAAATTCAGCAGGAGATCAAAAAACAACTGAAATAAAAAGTGCTAAAGATCTTGACAACCGCAAGCTAAGGCTAAAAGGTTATCAATGCTTCTCTAATGATTTTATATATAATCTTTGCACACAACAATCATGCTCAAGCTCTAGTTAAAATTTAGCAATATTTTTCCATATTTCAGAAAAAAGATATGGATCGACAGAGGAGGGCATTGGAGCAGTTTGAAAGAAACTTAAATGAGGAGCGAGAAAAACAAAACATAGAACATGCGAAGATGATGCCTAAAGAAAATACAGAGGAAAGAGTAAGTGCTGAAAAAGAATTAGTAGAGCAGAAGCAAAAGCAGAGTGCATGAAGATTGATTACGAGAGTGCAAAGCTTCAAGTCAAAGGCAAGAGAACTATTAGGTAGACAATTCTCATTTCTTAAATCAGAATGACCACTTACTGACACGGCTCGGTCAGTCAGTTCTTTACTTTGCAAGGCCCTTAGTTACTGAAACTACGAAATCTGTAGCTCATGCAACTCTTGGTTCAGTTTCAAAAAATTATTGAGCATATGCAATTAACTTAATCAAAAATATATGAGAATGGCTTGACCGATTATCTGGTTATTGTAAGCTTGATTATAACAGAGCAACTTCCAAGTCCTATATAAGCATATCGTAACCATATACAGCGTAATACAATCTAAGCAGGAAAAATTTGGTTTTGTTCTTAGCAACCAATTTACATTTATGTTGTCTTTGTAACATGTTTTGATGACAATATCTAGTAATATACTTACAACTTTTGACTGAAATTTTAAGCCTCAAATGTACAACTTGTATGCTCAAAGTTTTAATACTTATTTATAGCGAGCTATCTGAGAACTATGGAAATAGAGATGAAAGAGTACAGGAAAAGTTGATAAAGGCAAAAGCAGTCGAGAAAAGCCATTTATGTCTGATTCAATAACTGCTTGTGTTTTAATCATACAATGGCTCAGCTTGCAGCTGTGTAAATGTACACTTTTCACTTGTATAAATAGAGCCCATTTAATGATTACTAATTATCCGTGTTATGCATATATGAAATACTGAGTAGCTTTTTGTGTGACTCCAAAGTTGTTTGCTGAGGAGAGTAAAATATCTGACAATTGCCTAAATAGCCAATGAGGAGACATGCTCATGTTATAATTTTATGCTTGCAAAAACAGCAATAGAGTCATAACCTTTTTAGATCTTCTAGTAGATTTTATTAAGAGTAGTTTGCTCTGTGTGATATATTTATTCTATTGCTGTTTTTGTGGTGTATTTATATTTGCTTGAAGAAACTGGCATCAATTATATTTTTAGTAGTTAATTGATTAGAAGTGTGTTTGTGACTAATTGAATTAATATAAATATAACACAATATAAATATAATGTCTTGTTTTTATTCTTAACATTAAAAACAGCAGAATCAATGCAAGTTTGAGTTTGAGAAAAGTTCATATAAGTTCATATGCAGTATTTGAATGCACTCAGTTCTGATTAGTCAAGTAACAAGAAAACTCAGTGTAATTGCTCCCTGCTTCTCATTTACTGATGTAGCTCTAACTGAGTGGTGTATTTACTTTAACGTTGTTCTTATTTTGTCAGCCTGATAAACCTGCTAAAATGTCTCACAGCACCATAAAATCTCAAAGTTATTTCTTAGAAAATAATTATCTGCGTCATAATGCTTTTACTTTGTCAGCCTCTTAACTTAATCTCAAGCTGCAGTTATAGAATCGTAAAACATTTAATCATGGAGCATAATTGTTTTCAAAGCTTTAGCAACCTCAGAGCTATGTGAATCTGCATAAGAAAAGCCTTTTATGTTAGTTTAAATACTTTCATGAATCAAGGAAATTACAAAAATCATCCTTTGACAGTAAAGCATTTCAGTTAATGAATTCATATCAACTGGTATCTTCTATCCAACAATCAATATGTGGCAAGGTTGAAATTAAACCAGAAAGAATCAATAGGTAAGGAGTCCCATTCATATCAAGCATAAATAAAAATAGTAACAGTCTGAGCTGTAATGCTGAGCCTCACATCAATGTAGAGGTTTTTGACCAACAAAGGCTACTAGTAACTTGAAACAAATCGATTATATCAGTACTTTTATTATATATTTCAGTACCTCAGAGTCTTGGCTTCCGAATGAGCTTATATTCAATCCATAAAGAATAATAGAACTATAAAAAACAAGGTGTCAAAAGTATGTCCTGCAATAAAAAAACCTTGGTTGTGGTTTCCACAATGCGATGTCATAATTAGCATTTAGCCTTAGGTCGTCGATCCCTGACAATCGGTGGTCTTAAACTCAGAGAGCGCTAATAATAAACTAGGGTTCGAGATAATCAACAATGCCCGGGATCGTGCTAACACCCAACCGATACAAACACATGTTCTGGGTTAATAGATTTCGGGTGATTGTTAGAGTCTACTTTTTTCATCTTCATTCATTCTGAACATTTATAGTACTTATTATCACATTGTTTTATATGATTGCATTGTTTGTCCCATACAGGAATGCAGAGGAAATTGACAAATTCTGAAGAATTAGTATCGCTTTCCATGTTGCTTTCTAAATATGATTATGCTTCAATAACTATACTGTCATTGATAAAAGTAATGAAATCACATTGATTAAATTGTGACCTGCAGTGGCATGGACCTTGGACTATAGGTAAATTACACTCTTCCGAGATCCCGCAATGCTTGAAATTAATTAGTCTCAGTCGTGCCCCTCAACATCACAATAAACACAGAGAGAGCTAGTGCACAATATCATCGAGAAAACATAGTATGGTGCTTGGAATCTGAGCTATTTATCATAGAGATAATCTGTACATGGAAAGCTAATGACACCGATTCCTGTCATATTCATTGGTTGTCTGGAGTTGTTTTACCTTTGCCTGCTACTAGCGTCATTATCGTAGTTGATAAATAAGCAGTAAGAGCACACAACACCGAATATGAAAATTGTGATGTCATAATTTGCGAGCCTATACCATTGAACATTTCTGTGGTATAGAGCTCTAGGGATATCCTATAAACACCAACTAATGCCTGTCTCCTCATGTCAAACAATGGCTCATTTGAAAGCCAAGATATTGAAGAACCTGGATAAGCTAAAACAGTACTGATATAATTGATGTGCTTTAAGCAGTAAAGTACTGCTTCTACCTTCGCTACCACCACATTCACTACCCCCATCACTGCTACCACCCTGACTGCTGCTACTCTGACTGCTGTTATCACCACTACCACTGCTACTACCACTATCATTGCTTCCACCGCCACCATCACTACCTCGCTACAACCACTGCTACCATTGTTACCATTGATACCACCACTAATGCTACCACCGGGACTATTGCTATCACTGCCACCACCACTACCACTTTTACTACTACCGCCAGCGCCACCAAAAAGTATTTTGAATTACAAATAGCTTTGTCATACTTATTTAGCTAGCAGAGGTTAGACTCTGCAGATAGATATACTTTATATATACATGCATATTAGAATTAGAATTATAAAAACAGAATTATGCAAAATTTTAATATTTCTCAACAAAAATTATTGAACTTTTTGCATAATTCTTACATCTATATATTTCTGCGTCTGTCTTATGTTGATATTTTTGATGGCGATCAATACATATATATGTAGGTATATGTATAAATTTGGTAAAAAAATTATTAAAATTTGACTAGGCAATGCGTAGTAAAATTTTAATAAATTTCTTACCAAATTTATACTAAGCTTTAATTCAGTATCAAGCACTTTATGCCGACTTTTAGCCTAAGGTTATTGTGTATAGATATACTATACATATATGTATATATAAATCACTATTAAAAATGCCAACTAAAACAAACACGGAAATATATAGAAGTAAGAATTATGCAAAAAGACTTCACTAGTTGCACATGATGTAATCTCAATGACTTTTAGGTATTCCTGACAGAAAGTTCCCTCTGCCCAACTCTCAATTATGAGCAAAGATACCTTATGCGTTATACAAGCTGTACTTCTGTTTATTCGTTATATCAATGATATACAGCCCCCCAAGGATAGCCGACGGCTCTCATATGGGCGGGGTGTAGTATAATCTCAACGTAGATCTATACCTGAGTGTTAATAAGCTTAGAAGTCTTCCTAAGAACCTTTTGATCAACTGGCATTCAGTATAAGAATGAACTCGAATCTTCCGTAGCTATTCCGATATCCTTTGCAGGTCAAGGTCATCGAAATGTCAAGGCCACTCTCCTACATCTTCCCCTCAAGCCCCTATTTACCTGGGTGCCATCACAACCTTCTACAACACACAACAAGACAGCCAGCAATATCCATCTCTCTAGCCTGACTCTAATCTGTCAATATGACAATGAAAATAATCCTTATGTATCAAGCGTCTCTCGAGACAAAATCTTAATACACTAGTGAAAATGTTAGTGACAATAATATAACACAAAAAAAATAACGAAAACTTTTTTTTTAGGCAACAAATCTTCTTCTCAGAGGTCTCGAATAAATTACTTGGACTTGTCTTATCTCACGAGCCCAATCTCGTACAATGGCTCTAGTTGGGTGGAGTCAATCTCTTAATAGCTGAACCCTAAACCAATAAGTATGGTTTCTTCTTGTGTATGTCTGTGCATATATGGCGTAGCCATGTTATTTGCCATATTATAATCCACAATATGTCTATTTTCTACTACTACCATACTCCGAATTCTGGTTTCTCCTTCGCTATCGTATTCAGCATTATTATTGCTAATCCCACTCATAGATGATAAATAGTTATTATATATCGTGAACTCCATTGGGTAGATAGTGCACAAGACCAGATTGATGTTATTATCATGTAACCTTTGACTGTATGGTCTAATAATATCGTTAGGATTGCTATTATCTGTCCTATTGAGGCTACAACGCCTGTGAGATCTAGATTGATTCAAGCGGCTAAACCTTGCAGATCCAACATGTATATATATTATAGAGTTACTAAACCTGTTGAGATCAGACGCTATGAATCTTAAGGCCGCAATCCATGTCAACCCAGGTACCGATACTGTAGTAAAAGAGGAGTCATGCAACTCTCTCACAATTGAATTTCCCTGTAGAAACGTGTTCATACTACAATAATGCAATAATTATGATTCACTTGTACTATATATCATTATCCTTAATCCTACAACAGCAACTCAATAGAACTACAATACATATATATATAAATATTACAAATCAAATTTCCTAAGGGGTTTTGATTGTCTCCCCGTCCTTGTAACATATATTGGTTTAGGTACTGAAAGCTGTGGAGGTGATTTCCGAGGTGATTTCCTTCTCTGTCTAGCTATCGGGCTCCTAGTGCCCATTTCTTGTCTGTCGTTTCTAACCTGGCTCTCTGCCTCAGGTATTGATTCTTCCTCCTCTCTGGTTGTTACTATTTGCGGTGATAGATTTTTTGTACCCTGGTTTTCAGACGCTCTCAGAGATGCGTGCATTCTTTCCAACGCTGCGCCTTTGTCACCTGGAAAAGCCTGCACTCCTCCCGATTCTGCACCTTTCTCCCCTGAAGAAGCCTGCACTTCTCTCGACTCTGCACTGATATTTCCCCTGCCACGCACTTGAGCTCTGTTCCTTCTGAACAACCTATCACTTTCACTTCTTGCTACTACTTCACGGCCACTAGTAGCTACCACTGTGCCAGGAATCTGGTGACCGTCCGAGTTATTTATAACTACTGGTTGGTTGACTGTCAATTCCCTTCTATTCTTTGTAGCATATCGTCAATTGTTTTTCCTTAACCATCTCTTCTTTAGCTTTAACTTTATTCAAGTCAATTCTTCCTTCTGGCATAATTCCCATCGAGTTCATGGGTCTTCCAAACAATAACTCTGCTGGAGAATACCCATTTGCCAACGGGGTATCCCTATACATGCATAACGCAGACTGTAGATTGACAGTTTTATTCATGAGTCCTTTGACTGTCCGAACCGCTCTTTTAGCTGCACCATTGCTTCTAGGAAAGCGCGGGGCACTTGTTATGTGTTCTATATCCCATTTTCGAAAGAATTTTTTCCTCTCTTCTGATACAAACTGAGGTCCATTATCACTAATCATAGTATTCGGAGCTCCCAGTGTACAAAAAAATTCTTCTAATATTTTTATTACAGCTGAAGTATTGAATGAGTCCTGCAACTCATGCACCGTAATGAAGCGGCTGAAGTAATCCACAATAATCAGATAAGTCCTTTAATCCTTTTCAAACATATCCATTGCCAGTCTCCACTAAGGTCTTTCTGGTATTGGTGTTACAACCAAAGGCTCCCTTGGTTTACTTCAAAACTGTTCACATTGTTCACACTGTTGTACCACGTTTCGTATATCGGCTGTCATCCCAGGTCACCATACTATTTCCATAGCTCGACGAATACACTTGGTTTCTCTCTGATGACCTCGATGAATGTCTTGTAACACTCGTTCCTTTTCTAACAGCGGAATGAAGACTCTGCTGTGATACCAAACAACTCCATCAACATAGGTTAGATAGTCTCTGAACAAATAACATGACTTTGCTATATTTGGTACATCCTTCATTTCTGGCCAACCCTGCGTAATGAACTTGTACAGCAGCAGCCCCAGTTCATCTTCTTGGAGTGCTGCTCTAATTCATGAAAGTCTCTTAGTTGCAATTGGTAATGCTGCTACCATCTCAGATATCATCTTCGAGTCCTTCAACTCGTTAACAGTTACCAGCTTGCCTCCTACCGGAGCTTGCAACAGAGCATTTGCCAGCACCAAATTTTTTCCCGGAGTATAGACAATGGAATAGCTGTATGCCATCATTTTAAGTCTAAATCTTTGTACTCTGATAGGCAATTTAGCTAACTCCTTAGTATCCAACACAGCTAATAAGGCTTATGATCAGTCTCCACTGTGAAGTGCCTGCCAGCTATGTAGTAGTTGAATTTATCGCAAGCCCATGCTATAGCCAACGCTTCCTTCTCTCTCTGAGCGTAATGTTTCTTGGTAGATGTCAAAGACCGTGATGCATATGCCACCGGCTTCCATTCATCATGTACTTTCTGTAGTATGACTGCTCCTAACCCGTAAGATGACGAATCAGCACTTATCATAGTGTTCGCAGTTAGGGAATATGGAGACAATACCAGTGTATATGACAAGATTCTTTTTATCAGCTTAAACTGACTATCGTGCTGTTTACTCCACATCCAATCACTATCTTTTCCAAGCAGCTGTCTTAGATGATGTGTTCTGTCTGCCAGCAAAGGTGTGAATTTACCTAGATAGTTTACAATTCCAAAAAAACGTTCATGTTCTTTTCCATTAGTAGGTACTGGAAACTTCATAATAGCCCTAGTTTTTTCCGGGTCTGCCCTGATTCCATTACCATCTATTATGTGTCCTATGAATTTAGTTTCTGTCACCTCAAACTCGCATTTCTCTGCGTTTAGAGTAATTCCTGCTTGTTCTAGCTTGTTTAAAACTGCTTCCAACCTTTTGTCATGTTCTTCTTCTGAAGCTCCATGAACTAAAATACCATCCATCTGACAAATTACTCTTTCAAGATCTAATAAAACTTTATTCATTTCCTCTGAAAGATTTCAGGCGCTGAACTAACACCAAACGGTAGCCTCTAACAGAAGTACCTCCCAAATGGAGTTATGAATGTTGTTAGTCTCTGTGATTCCGGGTGTAACCTCATTTGCCAATATCCACAGTTTGCGTCTAACTTGGTAAATACTCTTGAATTTCCTAATGCAGCTAAGGTTTCATCGGATGTTGGCAACGGATGATACTCTCTTCTAACAGCCTTATTAAGGTTTGTAAAATCAATGCAAACTCTGAGCGTCTCATCCTTCTTCGGGACCACTATGCATGGAGAGCACCTCTGTGTAGGCTCTTCAATTTATTCTATAACTCCAAGTTTCTCCATTCGTTGCAACTCTTTCTTCAATGGCTCTTTTCTAGCAGCCACTATTCTCCTGGGAGTACTTTGAACAAGTGGAGTCACTTCCTTGGTTATTGAAACAATGACTTGAGAGTTCATTGATCCTATTCCTTGAAACAATTTTGAGAATCATTTTCTCCAGTTGTGCTTCCTCTGCACATCCAAAGTTCCTACAAACTGTATCAGACCTAACTTTGAAATTGCTGGCTTGCCCAACAAAGGTGATACTAAATTATCTACAAAATATACAGTCTATCGTATATGTCTGGTTCCTGTAGATAATTTTACTACTGCTTGGTCCTCTACTTCCAACTCATGATTGCCAGCTCCCGTAATTGTTTTTGTGAGTGTTGGGCTTTGTCCACACTCTTAATTAATCTAGACGGAATTGCAGTGACTGCCGCTCCAGTGTCTACTTTGAATGTTATAGTGCGTGAATTGACTTCCAAGTCAACCATCCACGCTTTTGATGTTTCAGTGATCGATTCAGTCACACCGTCTAGCCAATCTGACTCTGAGGAACCTAAAACAAACCTTCAAGGTCTTCTTCACAGGCCACCTCATCAGTTCTCTATCTATTTCCTGCCTTACATGCTTTGCTTTTGGCCCAATGCCATCATCCTTTGCACATATAACAAGTTGAGTTTCTCGCTGGGCATCTATCTTTGGGATGGAATGGCTTATTACAGAAATCACATTTCTGACCAACCCTCATCGTGCTAGGTCTTTGCCTCCGCATGCTTCTAAAGCTGTCTTGTTTTTGTTCGTCATTTGACCTATAGTAGGTATTTCTTGCTCGCTGCTGTCTCAGCACATCTAAATTTTCACTACCAGTATCATGATTAGCTAATTTTGATGCCTGAGCATGATGACTGACATATTGCTTCGCTTTTGTTATGCATCTGGCTAGATCTAGGTGCTCAACATCTATGAGATATTATCTTAACTTGTCATCACTGACTCCCACCACTATCCTGTCACGAATCAATTCGTCACGCATAGTTCCATGGTCACAACTATCAGCTTGTGATTGTAACTGAGTGATGAATTGATGTATTGACTGTGACCCTTGTCTCATACTATTATATTTTACCTGTTTGAATACCACATTCCTGACTGGCTCGAAATGTCTATCAAACGTTGCTATAACATTTTCTAAAGCCGTGGTTCAACCAGCCTCTGTATTATAAAAGGTCAACTGATCAAAAGTTGGAACACTATCTGATCCCATCAGTAATAATAGATTTGTGATTTGTTCATCTTCTCCCATATCGGAATATTTCTTTGCTATTTTCACAATTGAGAACTGAGACTTGAAGGTTTTCCAACGTAGAGCCAAGCTTTCACTCTTAAAGTCTAATCTCTTTACAAAGCGGTCATCTTTACCATCCGCCATTTCTTTTAATTATTATCACTTAGAGTTTCTACAAACTTTCTATAACTCTCACAAATTCCTGCAAATTCACTATGAAAATACAATTCAAACTGTCTTCTGACACCATGTAGTACAATCTCAATGTAGATCTATACCGGAGTGTTAATAAGCTTAGAAGTCTCCCGAAGAACCTCTTGATCAACTGGCATCTAGTATAAGAATGAACTCAAATCTTCCGTAGCTATTCCGATATCCTTTGCAGGTCAAGATCACCAAAACGTCAAGGCCACTCTCCTATACGGGGTTTAATGATGGAGCTATGTTGGGAAGAACCCGAACACGGCACCCGAACAAACAAATATGCTGAATAAAGCCCCTAGTAAAGTTACAAATATTATTAACTATATTGGTTATTTTACTTATCTGTTGAATTCATTTTGTTGTCAAATAAATATAGTATCCCAATATTGCCACCATTATGATCAGTCAGTTGCCATTCGCAAGCATTCATGATATTACTAGTCACAATCGTAAAATAGCCCAAAATCGGTTTTGCATTTATATTTTGAGTATGAAAACTGCACTGCACAGCTTTTCCTGCTGTCCCATCTTATTGGCCAGGTAAAACAATGTGACAACAATAAAATACTTTTTCATTTTATATTAGGGGTAGCAAAATATTAATCAAAAACTAGAATAAAAGGCCGTTGTTCGGATAATTTTGATTAAATTATATTTAACTATAAGCCCATACTACGACCATTAACAATTTTAAAATTACTAAAAGTAGGTAATTTGAAATGTTTTATTTTGCATGGTACCATTATTTTGGTTAGCTATCAACCCTACATTGTAGAAATTCAAGGTTTGCTATTGTGAACCGCGGGGTCTACTGACTGAATGAGATAATGAAACGATAACAGCGAGTCGTGTTTTCCAAAACCTAACAAGGCAACGCGACCGCCCCGTGAGAGTCGTGTTTGCTCCGAAACCCAGGCTAGCACAATCCTAACGATAATCCTAACAAGCCCTTATGATAGCCGTCGGCTATCCTTAGAGGCTGTGTATCATTGGTTATATGCTTTAGTTTGCACCAGCATAAGCTAGTGCTAATTACAAGCCCGTAAGCTAGTAACCTATTGGCTGAGTTACTAGTAAGAGCCGTGAGAGTAAGAAAAACAAATGACATTGCGCAGTGCGCAGAGCGGTATGTGTATTTTCACCCACATAGCGACATAAATGTATATTGCCAAATATACAGTATCCATCAATCTGTCGATCTTGGAACAAGAGGTTTCGAGATCAAATCCAGCATGGAACAGATGTTTCATTCCTAATTTTTAATAGCTATAACAAGACAAACCGAAACACACACATACACACAAACTTTGAAATTTATGTAAATAGATGTACATTTATAACAATTATATATAGATATTTTCTGCAACAAAATTTGGGTTGCAACAAAACAGCAGCAAAATATTAATGATTATAATACTAATATATCCTATTAGAAATTACATGTATAATTTGTTAAAAATATTAATTACATTTCAGTGTAGGCACTTGTAGAATTCTAGTCATATTTATAGCAAATATAGAAATAACAAACAAGTCTCGTGCTTAAAGAGATCAGTGTAGATTAAAGATATCAGTATAGATTGTGTTTCTGGTAGTTAATTGATTATAACTGTGTTGGTGTTATCTGGCTAATTGATTCATATGAATGAAACACAGCGCATTGTTCATATTCTCCTTAATGAAGACAGCAAAATCAATATAATGTTTCTTTTGACAAAAGTTCATTAATCAATTGTTCATTTATTCTTAACACTAAAAACAGCAGAATCAATGCAAGTTTGCCTTTGACAAAAGTTCACATATAAGCAGTACTCAGATGCACTCAGTTCTGAATAGACTGTCAAGTAACAAGAAGATTCAGTGTAATCATTATCTGCCTTCAATTGAGTGACGGAATTTAGGCTGAGCAAAATCTTTTCAAGAAGGTAAACTTAAAGCCTTGTTCTGACAGTGATTTATTTGGATACTCTAAAGTTAAATACTGAGGCTCTAACACAACAGTGAAAAAACTAAATCTTGCAAGTTTTCATTTTGATAATTTTAAAAGGCGGCAAATCCATGCTATTCTGCTTATGATATACTAGCATATGCATGTGTATCATCTAAACACTGTGATGTTACTCTCTCTATGATATACTAGCATATGCATGTGTATCATCTAAACACTGTGATGTTACTCTCTCTATGATATACTAGCATATGCATGCGTTTCATCTAAACACTGTTAAGTTACTCTCTATATGATATACTAGTAAATGCAAGTATTAAACTTGAACAATGCTATGATATTTCTCCTGTGATATATTAGTGTATGCATGTGTATCACCTGAATGATATTATGGCACTTTACCTATCTATTTTCTATTAGTATATATGTGTGTACATATATGTGTACCACCTGAATGGTATTATGATACTTTACCTATGATACACTAGTTTTAGGGATATACATGTATATCCCTTAAGCAATATTATTATACTCATAGTATATGCATGTGTATCACATAAACAAGATTATGATAACATTATGATATACTAGCAAATGCTTGTGTATCAATTGAGCAGTAATATTACACTTTGCCAATCTATATATATAAATTGCAGTGCTTGTTGTTTGTCTGTTAGACTGTCGTTTGTGTGTCTAGTTATAGCAAAAAAGTGTTTAGGAACAAAAGCCAACTTTGCCCTGGATTTGAGCTTGGAACCTCCAGGCCTGGGAGTAGATGTTCTAGCCACTGTGCCACCCAGGCTTTGTTGGATATGATGGATTAATGTACATGGGTTCATTACATCGGTTAAAATAAGCATAACGATGCAGTGTGATAGTAACATCATACATAATGATTACACGCTGGCTTCATTGTACTTATAGTAGTAAAGATTTAGACAAGCTTAAGTTTCTTGATTAAGTTACTCAAATTAGCCAATTTGATAATTTTGCCATTGGCTAATTAATCAATCTAGCTAAGGAGAACTGCATTATCTGCCACTGTTTATAAGCGGTCTTATTACCCATGCAATTTTAGGCATTCAGCTAGTGATATACTATTATATACATATGTATTGCATGAAAAATATTATGATAATGTTGCTAAATGTATCTTAATGTTTTGTATAACACTTAAGTTATACCTTGATACTCTATCTATAATTAATAATATGTATATCATCTAAGCTATAACATAATACTCTACCTATGACTACTAGTATGTATATCATCTAAGGTATAGCATGATACTCTACCTATGATTACTAGTATGTATATCATCTAAGGTATAACATGATACTCTACGTATGATTACTAGTATGTATATAATCTAAGATATAACATGATACTTTACCTATGATTACTAGTATGTATATCATATAAAGTATAACATGATACTCTACCTATGATTACTAGTATGTATATATCATCTAAGGTACAACATAATACTCTACCTATGATTACTAGTATGTATATCATCTAAGATATAACATGATACTCTAACTATGATTACTAGTATGTATATATCATCTAAGGTACAACATAATACTCTACCTATGATTACTAGTATGTATATCATCTAAGATATAACATGATACTCTACCTATGATTACTAGTATGTACATCATCTAAGGTATAACTTGGTACTCTGCCTATGATTACTAGTATGTATATCATCTAAGGTATAACATGATGTTGTATACTATATATAGCATGATACTATCCACCATCTTCTATCTAACTATGACCATTGTTACGATGCATCTTGTAGTCATGATCCCGAAAACTCATTAGCATTAAAGTTTTGCATCAACATAATTAAATACATAGTACGCTGAAAGACGCAATTTGACTGTTGGAGTCTTTATCTCCTCTTTTTACAAACATATTACAGTTATTAATCATGTTTAAAAAATGGTCATTATTTTTACCACTTTTTGCTTAGCACAAGCATAACAATGCTTGTGCTAAGCATCGTAAGCAACTGCTAAACAAACCAATTATATTTCTATATTTCAATTTATTGTGTATGTTTTATCGACTTCACAAAAAGTGACCAATAGATCTTTTGTTTTCTACTTTGCCGGTTGCTTTCGGCGGGTAAATGCTAACAATCGCTGGTAAGCTTTTCACATCAAATAGCAATTCTACTTATTTTGTGGTCTTGTAATTCATTGTTTTTTCAGCAATGAGTTGTCACTGTTTCTTGCACATCCATCATAAAGCAGCACTACATATTAGCCAATTGATAGCTCACATTTTCATTTACTCAGTGTCAAACATAGTTTCCTGTTGTTTATACATCTATAAATGACTGCATTGTTCTCACCAACAATACAACTACCATAATAATCAATATGGATTGCCCTTTGAACAAAAACCTTGACGGTGGCTGACGGTGAACTCACATCTTGAGAGCCTTGTCAAGCATAGTAAATCTGTTTTTAATACTTTTCAGGTTATTCAATAGAAGCTTCTATCGATTGCCTTTATTGATGATAACTTAGTTTTTAGACTTGTTTAAACTTGTTTCTGGGCTTATAGTTCTACTATGTCATATTTTGGAATAAATCTTCTTACATCGGTATTCAACGTAAAGTATTTTGAACATTTTCTGTTAAGTAAGAATGACTTCAGCTACTTTAGGCAAACTTATTCTCAATTAGTCAATTATGAAGAACTAGTCATGACACTCTCAACATACATGTAAAATGTATATTGCTACAATTTTCTATATTAATACAATGTATAATGTACACGGCGATGAATGTGAACTTATAGCAAGTTAAAACCTCATATGTTTACTTACAGTATTTAGATACTCATTAACATTATTTTGTAATTTTCTTACTTCAAACAAGTGAGTTAGAAATTTGACCTTATTAAGCCACTAAATATATCAATTTTTAACAGCTTATATCTGTCAAACAAGCTGGAATGATGGCTTGAGTCTGAGATCTTTACTGTTATGTATGATATCTGTGAATCTATTCTATTAGTTATTACAAATTGGTACACGATTTTGAGTCTAATATTATTACTGTTTTGTTTAACGCTTGTGCACCTAGTCAGTTAATAATCTGAATTCTGATGTTTATGATACAGCATCCATTCACACTTTGCTGAACCGCTGCAGGTTACATGGAAACAGTAAAGAATGTTGGCAAATTTCTTCTTCAGAAGGCAAATGAGTGGGTGAACGGTAAGAATAATAGTTATTTTTATATCACATAAATTATCCTAAAGTATGAACTAAATTCCACTCCTATTGCTTGCTTATGAAACACTTTATTGATCCAGACCCGCTGTTTGAGTGTGCCAATTCCTGTGTGCCCAGCGCCCCGACTAGCTGCAGTGCTACTGCGTATGTGGGCCTCATCATGCCCTAATAAGTAGGAACTAAGCTTTCATTTATTTTGTTTAACTTAATCAATATTATAAATATATCTTCGTTTTGCTTAATGTTATATTTATATATCGTTTTCAACTATATATATATAAAAATTGAAAAAAAAATTGTTCCCTCACCCTGGTTAACTCATGTCGGTGGTAAGTTCTGCTCTAACTCAAGTCTCCTACCAGAGACCTGAGAGTTTGAGCACTCGCCTCAAGATTTTAGCTGTTTCTAATGGTACATTTTTCTGCAACCCACTTGAGTTGATTGCGGCCGGTATATTTTATGCGCAGGTGTTATTGTGCCCAGTGCCCCAATGACTACTGGAATTCTTTGCTTGCTGTATTGTAGTCATTGGGTACTGCTATATCTATTATAGTAGCTCTCTTGTTCTCCTTGTCCACCACCACTATATCTAGTCAATTTGCTAAGACACGCTTGTCAGTTTGGATGTAAAAGTTCTAGAGGATCTTAGCGCGATCATTCTCATAGACCTTACCAGGAGCTTCTCACCAGTTTTGTGATTTATTAAGGCCATACTCATCACATTGACTTCTGTACACAACATCTGCAACAGGATTATGCAGCTAAACTTGCATCAACTGGGGATGTTTTGAATGGTCTCAGGTACATCTTTGCACAATCTGCATCTAAGATCGTTTCTAGTGTGATAGATCTTTGTTTGGAGTTGCCTTGTTTAGAGCAATTGCTCCTGGGCTGCCATGAGTGGCGACTCTGTATTGGCCGTTAGGTTCCCTTTAATCAGCCACATATATGTCTAGTGGAGATTGCCAACCTTAGATATTTGTCGGTGGTAAGCACTATGGTTTCATGTGCCAGTCAAGTTCCTCATCATCATTGCGATTCGCCATTGTCAGAGCAGCCAATTGAAATTCAGCTAGCAACTTATCTGTGGTGGCCATGGAGGCTGCATAGGCTTTAATGCTTTGCTCTTTCTCTTTCACTGTCTGCTGTACACTTTTGAGTCCCCCTACCATCATCTTTTCTATTGAGATACAATCTATTAGTATCAGATTTTGGGTGAAGTGCTCCATGCATGGTCAGCAGTTTGCGAGTTGCTATATCTGTTTCTTTGATGACTTCTTCAGTCCACTTTATTATGCCTGCTGGGTATCTTATTACTGGCAGTGCATAGGTATCTATTGCCATAACTTAATTCCTGGCATCGAGCTGGCTTCGTAGGACCTGCTGAATGCATTTCTGGTATTCAGTAATGGCTTTGTGACGTACTTCGGCTTCATGGTTGATGTTGCTTTGCATAATCTCCAAGTAGTTGTACCCTTCTTCTATATCTTTGATGGTACCAATTGGCATTTTTAGGCCATTTGTGGGCACAGAATGGTCTTTCTTGAGAATTAGCCTTCCACATTTCTCAATACCGAAGGTCATTCAGATGTCCTTGCTGTAATTTTGAGTAAAGTGTATTAGCGAATCAATGTCTTTTTCCTTGTTAGCGTACAGCTTGATGTCATGCAGATAGAAGAGGTACCAGATATCTTGGTGCCCCTCTTAAACTGGTACCCATATTGAGTCTCCTCCAGCATATTGCTTTGAGGGTTTAGGCATATGCAAAAAACAGCGGTGATAAGGAGTCACCTTGATAGATGTCTCGCTTGATTTTGACAATTGCCAGCTTTTTGCCATTAGCCTCCAGTTCCGTCTTCCATTTGGTCATTGACATCTTGATGAACGCCACAAGAGCAGGATGAACTTTGTGCAACCTTAGGCACTCAAGTATCCAGCTATGGAGAATTGAGTCATAGGCCTTGTTGTAGTCAATCCAAGCCATGGCAAGATTGGTATGCCTTCTCCTGCTGTCTTGACAGACCCTCTGATCCACCAGCAACTGATGTTTGGCTCTTCGGGTATTGTATCCAATTCCCTTCTGAGCACTGATCATATAGTGACTCATGTGCTTTTCCAGTTTGTCTGCAACTATTCCTAAGATCAGTTTCTAGGTGGTGGGCAAGCATGTTATTGGCCGATAGTTCTTGGGAATTGGCCCCTGCTTCCGGTCTTTCCTCAGAAGTACAGTTCGTCCTTTGGTCAGCCATTTTGAATGGTCACCTTCTTCTAGGCATTCCAACTGCTTTGCCATTTTAGTGTGAAGTGATATCAATTTCTTCAGCCATAAGGCTTGAATCATGTCAGGTTCAAGTGCTGCCCAGTTCTTCATAAGCTGCACTCTGCACTTGATGTCCGCTTGGCTGATGGCGAGTCCTTGCTGAGCCACAGTGTGTTGGTGGCTCTCTTTGAGCCTCTTCAGACAATTTTCAGTGGTGTTATGAGTAGCCTCTTTCTACTAGATATCTGTCTAGAACAGTGGTTCCAACCTAGGAGAAATTCCCCTCTAGGGGGGATTTTGGAATTTCCCCCTTTAAAATGCCAAATTCCCCCCTAGGGGGAATTTGGCATTTTAAAGGGAGAAATTTTAGTTTTTATAATTTCACATTTTACGAACGCACTTTTAAGCCTTAACAAAATCCTAAATGTGTTTTATGTTCTCATCCCTCTTCTATTACATGTATATTCTGGCTGGGGTAGTAGACCAAGTACTTTTTACTGTAAATTCGTTGTAATACAGCCTGCATGTAGGTACTGTAAATGTAATAATCTTTGCCAACAATTTGGAAAAATTCCAATAAGCCAGCTTGACCTTAACTAATGACCTTGGTAACTAAGGTCAAACTAAGGCTTAGTTTGAAATTGTGCTGCTCACAGTGCACATGTATTTGACACAAGGACAAACTCACTTGTCAACTACTGCATCACGCGTAAAAGAAAAACAATATGTAAGATTCTTTGTATAAGTATAATTACATCTATGCTCACATTATTGTTTCCAATTATCACTCATGTTGTCTTACTTGCTTTTCTGCAAATAAGTCACATAATCATGTATCTATTATAGCAGTATATTAAATAAAAAATATTAATACAGTCCAGATGATTATTATTGTACAAACAGATACTAGGTCGTTTATAATAATTTTTAGCCGCCGCTTTATTTTTACGACTACTAATTAGTGCAAGATGTCAAAGGCAAAGAAACGAACCTACACTGAGAGTTACTTAGATTATGGGTTTTCGTATCTTATGAAAAACGGTGGTCGGCCTCCGCAATATGTGATATGCCTGAAAACTTTCTCAAATGACTCCATGAAACCCTTTCAGTTGAAGCAAAACTCGCAAAAGATTTACCCCACATTAGCTGAGAACGACCGAAATTACTTTTAGTCCAAAGAGCGGCAAGTAAAGAGAAGTCGTCTTGATGCAAGTGGAGATCTCTATGCTCATAGTAATGCACTTATTACAGCTTCATACGCTGTTTCCTACCGTATTGCTCAGTGTAAAGAGGCACATACAATAGGAGAGACCTTGATCAATCCATGTATGTTAGACTGCGCATCAATAGTACTTTGAAAACTAGCTGGGCAAAAATTTCAAGACATCCCACCATCCAACAACACTGTGAAGCAATGCATTGATGATATTGCAGCAAGTATTGAAGAGAAATTAGTTGCTAAGATTAAAGCATCCCTATTTTGAGCCATACAACTTGATGAGTCAACTGTTGTTGCCAGTCTTTCCCAGCTACTGGTGGATGGTAGATATGTGCATGCCACATCTATTGAAGAGAAGTTTCTGTTTTGTCAGCCCTTGCTTCAAACAACTTCACCAAGAGATGTGTTAAAAATAGTTGAAAATTTCCTTGAAAAGGCCAAGCTAGGTTGGGAGAAGTTAATAAGTGTATGCACTGATGGAGCACCTGCTATGTTAGGATGTAGATCAGGCTTTGTAAAACAGATCAAGCAGAAGAACCCTGGTATAGAAGGAGTGCATTGCTTCATTCACCGTGAAGCATTGGCATCAAAAACTTGGATGAGAACATAACAGTTGTGAATTACATCAAAGCATCAGCACTAAATACCAGAGTGTTCTCAGCACTATGTTCTGAAAGTGATGTCGCATTTACAACTTTGTTATTTCATACTGAAGTGAGGTTGATGTCCAAGGGAATTATGTTAGGCAGGCTCTTTGAGCTACATATGTCCGAGGTTATGAAATTTCTTGAAAGTAAAGGTCAGCATGAACTTTTAGCAGCCATGAAAGCTGATAACTATGTATTTGAGACTGCATACCTGATTGATACATTTGCCTAGCTAAACAAGTTGTCCTTGAAGGTACAAGGGAGCAATCATCATTTCTTTGCCATTCATGACAGCATTGATGCTTTCAAAGCAAAGCTGGTACTGTGGCATACACAAACCTGCACTGGGAACACGGTATCCTTTCCCACACTCACTGAACTATTGGAACACAAAACCTGCTCTTGGTAGTCTAGTGGCAACCATTACTGAACACCTGTTCAATCTCATAACATAATTTGGATGCTACTTCCCTGAGCTACCTTCAGAAAAAAAGATGCTCAACATCACACGAAATCCATTTCAACGCACTGTTAAAGAAATTCTAGAGGAGCTACAGTAGGAGTTTGTTGAGTTGGTTAACATTTCTGCACTGAAAGATGATCTCAGATCAATGTCTATTGACCAGTTTTGGCTCTCAGCAAGAAACATTTCTCTACTCATTGCTAAAAAGGCAATAATGATTCTGATGGCATTTAGCTGCACGTAAAAATCCTTCAGCATTGATGAAAATCCTACGCGTAGTAGGATTTTCATCAATGCTGCACCTTAAAAATGAGAAAAGAAATCGACTTGACCTTGAGAGCGACTTGAGATGTGCATTATAAAAACAAAACCTGATTTGTGAAAACTTGCACCGAGGCATCAGCGGGAGTGGTCTCGTTAAAACTCATAATCTCACCCCACACCCGTAGAGTGTACCGAAATAACAATAATGTTGGCGTGAATTATTACTATATATGCTACTCTCAGTTAATTAACAAATAAGTATATGTATACATGCTGCTGACCTACATATACATGTATGTACCTGTGTAGCCCTTTCAGTGAATACAATATATAGTAGGCCTATAGGTTCACACTTCACTTTTTCCAGGAGGGGAGAATTTGTATTTGAAAATTTTGCAAAGGAGTAAAAGCAAAAAAAAAGGTTGGGAACCACTGTTCCAGAACTTTGAGGTGCTGGATTTGGGATTATCTGGCATAGGCCTCCGTAGTTAACCTTTAAACTGGAAATACACTCTTGATGGATTATTGGTGAACTGTTTGTTCATTCCTTTGTTATCCAGCTCTTTGGTGTACCACTTCAGTCGTGCCGAGAGTGCTACTAGCTGCTGTTTGGCAGATTTTAAAGCTTTTATTGTTGCTTCCTTTTTTGGACACTCCAAACTGTTGTTAGATCTATCACTGAGCCTACTAACTTTTTTACACAAGTCCTTGATCTTATTTTGCAGCCTCAGCTGCCAAAAGGGAATGGCTTGAAGCCTTGTTGATAGTGGCTTAATATCCATCTCCTCCAAGACGACGGTTGCAGTACTGTAGCTTAAGGCATTAGTTTCATTGATCGATCCCATTGAGATTGACTCCAGTGCCAAGTTAATGTCTTGTAACAGCTTCTTAGGTATGGCATCGCCTTGCCATACCTAAGAAGCTGCTAGAAGGCATTCTTAGTCACTCACTACAAGGCAAGGGTACAAGTACCTTGCCTCATAATGGTACCCTGCTTTCATAATCATTATCAGCTGGCACTCTGTAGATGATATTGTTTGCAAGCTCTTTTACTCTTGGGTCAAGGTCAAAATGCATGTATTTTTCAACCCGTGAGGTAACACAAAATGGTGTATGTGGTAGCTCCATGTGTGTTTATGCACTCCTTGTTGGTCAAGGTTACTTGGTTGAACTGTTGCCTAATTTCATCTACCTCAAGTTCCGAAATGAGGTGCCGCTTGATTATGTTACTATTCTGAGCTACAAGTTGTTTCGCGGTTAGAGTGATTCAGTGCGCATGTTTATCCACAGTTAGTGCATCTTTCCCTTGTAGCCTCACTTTTGAGGTTCACTCATAAAGTAGCACTGCATGAGGTCCGTGTTATCAGTCCGAGTCCAATTCATCCGTTTTGAACCAGTAGCCCAAGTTTCACTGCCTTGTCTTGGTTTGGCTACAGGCCGCACGAACCTTGTTTGACCGGGTGATGTCCAAACCGGCTTGGCTTCGGTTATTGCACTGATCATGGAGGTTGTACACATTATATAAGGAAGGGTCTAGTCTAAAGACCAACAGAAGGGTACAGTTGCTAGGTTTTGAACATAGGACCTAATGGTCACCATCCAGATACCTTACCAACTGCGGAATCTAATATATATATACTGTATATATACACATGTGTATACATATATACATACATATATGTATACATATATATATATGTATATATATACATCTATATATATATATATATATACATATATACCGATATATATATATATATATAAAAAATTGTTTCCTCACCCCGGATACCCCGTATGGGTGGTAAATTCTGCTCTAACTCGGGTCTCCTACCAGAGACCTGGGAGTTTGAGCACTCGCCTCAAGATCTTAGCTGTTCCCAATAGCGCACTTTTCTGCAACTCACCTCAGTTGATTGTTGTTGGTATTTGGGCAAGCCACATTTTATGCGCCGGTGTTATTGCGCCAAGTGCCCCAATGAATACTGGGATTACAGTTGTTCTTACATTCCAGCATTTTTCAATTTCTTCTCCAAGAGGGAGATATTTCTCTACCTTTTATTTTTCTTTGCTGGCTATATTGTAGTCATTGGGTACTGCTATATCTATTATAGTATCCCTCTTGTTCTCCTTGTCTACCACCACTATATCTGGCTGGTTTGCTAGGACATGCTTGTCAGTTTGGATGTAGAAATCTCAGAGGATCTTAGTGCGGTCATTTTCATTGACCTTACCAGGAGCTTCCCACCAGTGTTGTGGTTTATTAAGGCCATACTCATCACATAGACTTCTATACACAATACCTGCGACATGATTATGCCGCTCAGTGTATGCGTTCCCTGCTAGCTGCTTGCATCCACTGATGATGTGTTGGATGGTCTCAGGTGCATCTTTGCACAGTCTGCATCTAGGATCATATCTAGTGTGATAGATTTTCGTTTGGAGTTGCCTTGTTGGGAGCACTTGCTCCTGGGCTGCCATGATTAGCGACTCTGTATTGGCCGTTAGGTTTCCTTTGTTCAGCCACATATATGTCTGGTGAAGATCGCCAACCTTAGATATTTGTTGGTGGTAAGCACCATGAAGAGGTTTCGTGTGCCAGTCAATTTTCTCATCATCAGGGCGTAGGTCCGTTGTAAGAGCGGCCGATTGAAATTCAGCTAGCAACTTATCTGAGATGGCCATGGAGGCTGCATATGCTTTGATGCTTTGCTCCTCCTCTTTCACTGTCTGCTGTACACTTTTGAGTCCCCCTACCATTATCTTTTCTATTGAGATACAATCTATTAGTATCAGATTTTGGGTGAAGTGCTCCATGCATGGTCAGCAGTTTACGAGTTGCTATATCTGTTTCTTTGATGGCTTTCTCAGTCCACTTTATTATGCCTGCTGGATATCTTATTACTGGCAGTGCATAGGTATTTATTGCCGTGATTTGGTTCTTGGCATTGAGCTGGCTCCGTAAGACCTGCCGAAGGCGTTTCTTGTATTCGGTAATGGCTTTGTGACGTACCTCGGCTTCGTGGTTGATGTTTCTTTGCATAATCCCCAAGTACTTGTACCCTTCTTCTATATTTTTGATGGTACCATTTGGCATTCTTAGGCCATCTGTGAGCATAGAATGGCCTTCCTTAAGAATTAGCCTTCCACATTTCTCAATACCGAAGGTCATTCCGATGTCCTTGCTGTATACCTGAGTGAGGTGTATTAGCGAATCAATGTCCCTTTCTTTGTTAGCGTACAGCTTGATGTCATCCATGTAGAAGAGGTGGTTTATCTTGGTGCCACTCTTAAACTGGTACCCATATTGAGTCTCCTCCAGCATATTGCTTCGAGGGTTTAGGCATATGCAGAAGAGCAACGGTGATAAGGAGTCACCTTGATAGATGCCTCGCTTAATTTGTACACTCGCCAGATTTTTGCCATTAGCCTCCAGTTCCGTCTTCCATTTGGTCATTGACATCTTGATGAATGCCACAAGAGCAGGGTAAACATTGTACATACTGAGGCACTCAAGTATTCAACTATGGGGAATTGAGTCATAGGCCTTTTTGTAGTCAATCCAAGCCATGGCAAGATTGGTTTGCCTTCTCCTGCTGTCTTGACAGACCGTCCGATCCACCAGTAACTGATGTTTAGCTCCTCGGGTGTTGCGCCCAATTCCTTTCTGAGCACTGGTCATATAGTGACTCATGTGCTTTTCCAGTTTGTATGCAACTATTCCTGAGAGCAGTTTCCAAGTGGTGGGCAAGCACGTTATTGGTCGATAGTTTTTGGGAATCGGCCCCTGCTTTAGATCTTTTATCAGAAGTACAGTTCATCCTTTGGTCAGCCATTCTGGATGGTCACCTTGTTCTATTAGGCATTCCATCTGCTTATCCATTCTAGTGTGAAGTGATGTCAATTTCTTTAACCAGAAGGCTTGAATCATGTCATGGCCAGGTGCTGCCCAGTTCTTAATACGCTGTACTCTGCACTTGAGGTCCTCTTTGCTGATGGTGAGTCCTTGCTGAGCCACAGTGTGTTGATGGTTCTCTTTAAGCCTCTTCAGCCAATTTGCAGTGGTGTTATGAGTAAGTCTCTTTCTCCCAGATGTCCTTCCAGAACTTTAAAGTGCTTGATCGGGGAGGCTCAAACATTGGCATCTGCAGTTCACCTTTGAACTGGGAATACACTCTAAATGGATTATTGATGAACAGTTTGTTCATTCTCTTGTTACCCCGCTCTTTGGTGTACCGCTTCAGTCGTGCCGAAAGTGCTACTAGCTGCTGTTTGGCAGATTCTAGAGCTTCTATTGTGGCTTCCCTTTTTGGACGCTCCAAACTGTGGTTAGATCTCTCACTGAGCCTACTAACTTTCTTGCGCAAGTCCTTGATCTTATTTTGTAGCCTCAGCTGCCAGGATGGAATGGCTTGAAGCTTTGTTGGCATTGGCTTAATATCCATCTCCTCCAAGATGATGGATGCTGTACTGTAGACTAAGGCATTAGTCTCACTGATTGATCCAGTTGAGATCGACTCCAGTGCTTCTTAGGTATGGCCTTGCTAACTCTTCGTAGTGGTACCCTGCTTCCATAATCATTAGCAGCTGACATCTTGTTGATGATATTTTCCACAAGCTCTCTCACCCTTGGGTCAAGGTCCAAGTGCATGTCTTCTTCAACCCGTGAGTCAACACATGATCGTGTATGCGTGACAGTGTGTGTTGATATGCACTCCTTGTTGGTTGAGGTTACATGGGTGAACTGTTCCCTAATTTCATCTACCTCAAGTTCCGATAAGAGGTGCCGCTTGATTATGTTACTCCTCTGAGCTACAAGTTGCTTAGCGGTTAGTGGCAATTCAGGGCACATGTTTATCCACAGTTGCCGCATCCTTCCCATATAGCCCCACTTTTGAGGTTTACTCATAAAGTAGCACTGCATGAGGTCCGTGTTATCAGTCCGAGTCCATTTCATCGATTTTGAACCAGTAGCCCATTTTTCACTACCTTGTCCTGGTTCAGCTACAGGCAGCGCGGACCTTGTTTGACCGGACGACGTCCGAGCCGGCATGGCTTTGGTTATTGCACTCATCATAGAGGTTGTAGACGTTATACAAGCAAGGGTCTTGTCTTAGGACCACCAGAAAAGTGCAGTTGTTGGGGTTTGAACCGAGGACCTAATGATCACAGTCCCGATACCTTACCAACTGCGCTATCTGTCCTGTATCTATGTATATATATATATATATATATATATATATATATATATCCATATATATATAAATGCATATATATATTTTATATATATACATTTTATATATATACATTTTATATATATATGTATATATATATATATATATATATATCCATTATATGTACAGCTGTAATACAATACATGAAGATTTATCGTACACGATATGTAAAGCTGTAATTCTAGACATGTAGTAAACATGTAGAGTTATCATATATGATATGTACAGCTGTAACACAAGACAAGTAGATTTATTATACATGTATAATCATAAGTATCGAGAAATGAAGTAGTTTCTTTATTCTTATTCCAAGCATTGATTGCTGAAGCAAGTATTTAAACTTCATTAAAATGTTTGTAGACTTGGGCAAAAAACTGCAATTGCCATCTGAAAAAGTGTGTCAATAAACTTTTTTTTTTAAATCCTGAAAACTTTTTCGGAATTTAGTATTTGAAAATTGAAACATAACAAAGTTTTGCTGGTTAATAAAAGGACTAGAGATAAAATGCATGAATGATTCAAATGCTCCGAACTCGCCATGAAGATTAATAGGAAATGCATGAATAGCTTAAAATTGTTGGATTGTTACCATAATTGTGACTGTAATTAAATACAGCAGATGTTATTTAATATCATGTCATAAGACGAGATTATCTCTTAGATTCTGATTTTGTTTTTATTCTTGCTCTTTATTTTTACATAATTGAATTTTAACAAAATTAAAATTTTTGTCAAGTTTAGCTGCAGCACAGAGGTGAATATGATTTATGGAACAAATAGCTCTAAAACTAATCTTTTTTGATGGTGTTGTCATAATTGATTTGTGATCATATTTGATAGAAAATCCTGATAAGAATTTTTCAGAAAGCGAAAAACTTTTCATACTTTACAGGATGAAAATATTCGCGGAGTTGAGTTTCATGCAAACTGTCTTTTTCATGCATATTCGCGGACTAATTTATTCGTGAATGAACGCAATCACTC
The DNA here is from genome assembly GCF_963576615.1 of Watersipora subatra. Classification (NCBI taxonomy): domain Eukaryota; kingdom Metazoa; phylum Bryozoa; class Gymnolaemata; order Cheilostomatida; family Watersiporidae; genus Watersipora; species Watersipora subatra. Next base: position 71,372,620 of record NC_088709.1, read on the forward strand.
TCTATTAAGGGTTAGCTCTATTGCAGCTAGCAATAGAGTTAACCCTTCACATGCATACACCACATGTTTAGGCTTCTATTTAGCTGGCAACTACGAGTCGATCATGCTAAGCTATAAATTTCTTGCTGCGTCCAGAGGTTTTTTAGAGTATTTATCGATTTGGAAGCCTTTGATGAACCAACAACTTGTGGTAAGTGGTGAGTGTTTTCAAAACCATTTACTAAATTAATAATTCAATTTTACTTTGGTTCTATGGTAAAACGCAAAATTTATTTTTTCCATCTTTCCCGTTTCGTTATTTGTTTTAGTGTGAGAGAGAGCCCAATAATCTGCATGACCCATTTGCAGTAAAGCTAGTAAACGCAGACTGCGCAACGGTTGGTCATCTACCCCATGAAATAAGTAGAGTAAGCAGCTTTTTCATCATACAGGGAGGTACAATTACTGCAAGGGTGGTGGATGTCATTCTTAGAAGAGCACCAATCATTCAGGGAGGTCTTGAAATTGAGGTAGAAGTGACCGCAGCTGCTAACGAGGAGAATATATCTGTTTTTAAAAAAGGAAAAAAAACGCCTTTACGATCACAAATTTTTGACCAACCGGTAGATCGTTGCAATAGTAAGCTACGAGGAGGGTTCTGATGATAACTGACTTACCAGCCATGTAGTAGCGAGAGAATCGCCTTTAACATCTACCCAAGACAGTGACAGCGATATAGAGCTGCTCTTACCAAAATAACTAGTCAGAGAGCACCATTACACGCTAGTATTCACTTATCAAGAGTACCAGTTTAATTTTATTGCTAGACAACTGCCATATGGACTAAACTGTTTATATTTGCTCCATTCATCGTTTGTAAAATTTTATTTGTATTTGAAATATTTTATTTGTACACTCAAGTTTGTAATAAGTTATAATACATCTATACATAAAAATATTTCTGTATAAATATCTCTAAAAATCCTTAAAAAATATCTATATAGAAATATATCTATATATAAAATATATATATATATATATTCTGAATATGAAGATATCTCTACATATGAATATATATATATTCATATACTTATATACATATACATTCATACCACATATATATATATATATACTGTATATATATATACTGTATATATATATACTGTATATATATACTGTATATATATATATATATACATATAAGCAAAGATGCACCTGAGACCATCCAACACATCATCAGTGGATGCAGGCAGCTAGTAGGGAACGCATACACTGAGCGGCATAATCATGTTGCAGGTATTGTGTATAGAAGTCTATGTGATGAGTATGTCCTTAATAAACCACAACACTGTTGGGAAGCTCCTGGTAAGGTGAATGAAAATGACCGCGCTAAGATCCTCTGGGACTTCTACATCCAAACTGACAAGCATGTCCTAGCAAACCAACCAGATATAGTGGTGGTAGACAAGGAGAACAAGAGGGCTACTATAATAGATATAGCAGTACCCAATGACTACAATATAGCCAGCAAAGAAAAAGAAAAGGTAGAGAAATATCTCCCTCTTGGAAATGAAATTGAAAAATGCTGGAATGTAAGAACAACTGTAATCCCAGTAGTCATTGGGGCACTGGGCGCAATAACACCGGCGCATAAAATGTGGCTTGCCCAAATACCAACAACAATCAACTCAGGTGAGTTGCAGAAAAGTGCGCTATTGGGAACAGCTAAGATCTTGAGGCGAGTGCTCAAACTCCCAGGTCCCTGGTAGGAGACCCGAGTTAGAGCATAATTTACCACCCATACGGGGTATCCGGGGTGAGGAAACAATTTTGTATATATATATATATATATATATATATATATATATATATATATATACATATATATATATATATATATATATATATATATATATCGTATGAATGTATATGTATATATATATGAATATATATACATTTATATACTTATGTATATATATAGCATACATATATGCATACCATATATATATACATATATATCTATATATATATATAAAATATATATAGCAGAATATATATACATATAAAATATGTATATATATTCTGAATATGAATATATCTCTACATATGAATATATATATATAAATATATATATCTATATAATATAATCATGTTCGGTGCAGCGATATCAAGGAGTTGTTGTTGATGAAGGGCTCCAGGTTGACTGATTGCTTCTCTGCCAATATTCCTGCCTTGGTGAATATTACTACTTGTCTCTAGTTTTTGTAATCGGAATAGGTTCTGTTTCATTTTCAATCTGCAGCAAACACAAAAAAGAAAAATATCAACAAGTGTAAAGTAAGTACAAAAACAATAGCTGAAGTATTGAATGAAGGCGATCAGTTTTTAAACAAGAGAATGAACTAACGCAGTTAAATATGGAAAAATGTGTCCGCACTGCAAATCAAATACATATCATAATTTCTAGATCAGAATCATTATTGTCATCAACTTCGGTATTAGAAGTTGATGGAGTTGACTTCAATGTAAAAAACTGTAGGAGAGATTTTTGAGATGACAACGCCATGCCGAATAACTTGTGACAACCTTGAATAATTTTGTAAAGAATATGATGCATTGGCAATGGGGTTAACTAGTAGCCCCCGGCGATGATTTTAAAAAATTTTGGAATTCAGCTACGTTTACTACTTCTGCCTAGCGGCTAGTTTTCAATTTGAGGCAGTGGTTATTCTCTCTTGTGTTTAAAAATAAAACTAAGTTTTCGCGGAATTTAATAATTCGCGGAATTGACTGTTCACAGAATCGCGAATTATTAAATCCATCAAGTATTTTGATCCTGTAGGGTATATTCGTGTTATCTTGTCACAGTTGCTTTATTAGTGTTTATCTCCACTTGGTTCCAAAAACAAAATGATTATTTACATTTTTTGTTTTGATTACATAAAAGTTTTTTCCATAAATACTGCTGCAATTGTTGGGCTAGTCAGTTTGTGTCTTGCTCCTGAGAGACATTAATATATTAGTTCAATAAAATTGTTAATTCGTTGAAAATTTTTTATCACTTTCTGATCACCAATTAATCAACTGACAGCAAGCTCAGAGAAGGTTACAATAATGATTAGAATTAAAGAGTTATTACTTTTACAACAAGCTTAGTTCCTTCCTGTTGGATTCAGCAGGTTGTATTGTAGGATGCATTGATTTTATCAGAGCCCTAATGAATCGGTCTCAGGAACTTAACTTGGAGACGCCAAAGTAAGAGTTGTCTCCACTCCACTCTAAATAATTTTGCTTTACAAATATTTAAACATATCTCTAAGACATATACTGAAGTGCGATTGTTGAGATTATGGTTAATTAGTAGTTGCCATATATAAAAAGGTCATACAATCTTGAGGGGCATTCTTCCAGTTATTACTAGCACACACTACAAGATATTCCTTTAAATATAATATTAATATAATAGACAGAGAAACCTTGACATACAAGTGCCTTGGTATACAAATACTTTGAGATACAACGAAAAATTTGAAAAATTGTATGCTATGATGTACAAAAAAATATTTGAGACACAAATTTTGATGAGTAATAGCTGTTCTATAGGAAACCAATAGATGGCGTTCTGTATGTTTGTTTGTTGAGGCTGCATCATTAGCACATTGTTGTGTAGTTCTTTGTATTCGTCTTATTCAATGATACATGTCTCACATTTTCATAACATTTTCATACCTCTATTGCTCGTTACTCTGTAAAGGCCTCATGCGGTGTCATGAAGTATGTAAAGCTAAAAGGCCAAACATAAAACTGATGATGAGTAAGCATTTGTGTAATTTAAAAAATTACTCAAAATTTGTTTGAGAATGTTATTTTATTTGTGGTTATTGTTGTGTATTGAAATACGCTTTTAGAGACTGGTATGCGTGTTGCTGTTTTTATCATGTTAGGTGAAATTTTATTTTATCATCATGTGTATTATTATTCATTTATTTGTGCATGTATTGCTTATATTGTATGCAATTAATGTAATGTTTTAGAAGAATTTCATAGGAGTGTAAATGGATTAATACATATAACATTATTTTTAATAGGAAAGATTTATTCAAGATACAACTTTTTAATGAACTGAAGTAAACACTCATAGCCGGATGAACAACACTCTTGTACAAGTTGGTGGCCCTGATAAGGGCCCTTTGGGAGAAAATCAGCTCGGAACTATAGGCTATAGTCCGAGTCGATCACGAGGGGCAGGTCAGATCGCGAAGACTACTCGCTTTGGAGGAGCATTCTGTGCGGTAGAGCGCCGCGGTTGCGGCTGATGTGTGTTAGAACTAGCTTACGGTATTTATGGGTAATAAGCGGGCGTATCGGAGAGAGGACTTGTAAAGCGGAGGTAATAGACACTCGTTTTGTTTGTTTTGCGCTAACTTTTGTGGTAAGATTTGACTGGATCTTATCGTTTTGCTGTCTTATCCATGTGTGTAACCAATTACAGTCAGTAAAATTGACCTATATTATTTTAACCAATTATCTTAGTTTTTGCCATTTTTGTGTGTATATAAGAACATGCAATCGTGTTGTTAGGGCGTTCTGCTCGTGTTGTGCTTTGTGCTGATATTTGTGAATAAACTTTGACGCTTTCTCAAAGTGTTGTTAATTGATTCATAGCAGACTATCTAGTAGGGAACACTAGCTTTATTTGTTTTGTCTTCTCCTCATAAGCCGTGGCTTAAGACTGCGTTTCATAGCTGCAGCCACACAAGGCTTCGAGGGACGACAGACAGATTTGGCGAGTCTGTAACGCTGTGCGTAGGCACGTGGTATTAGACAGCGAACCACAGCTGCATCCACGCTAGTGCACTACCTCAGCCAGACAAGCGTTCTGCCAACTAATAGGAACTAGACATTTAATGATAGTTGGATAATTTCATGCCTGAAGCCGAGTAACTCTAACTTCCAAGAGTTTTTGTTCAGTGAGTTACGGTGTTGGGGTATACCGGCAACCAGGTTATGAGGCCAGTAATCGGTCTGATCCTACGAGGCCAGTCTTCGGTCTGATCCTACGAGGCCAGTATTCGGTCTGATCCTACGAGGCCAGCGTTCGGTCTGATCCTACGAGGCCAGCGTTCGGTCTGATCCTACGAGGCCAGTATTCGGTCTGATCCTACGAGGCCAGTATTCGGTCTGATCCTACGAGGCCAGTATTCGGTCTGATCCTACGAGGCCAGTATTCGGTCTGATTCTACGGGCCTGTGTTCGGTCCAAATTCGTCGGGGCCAGTCTTCGGACCAGCTTAGTCAGACTTAGGGTAGCTCCCGTATAATCTTGACAGTCGGGTGTGGTATCATTTGCAAGGACTACTTTAGAACAACAATGGTAACAAAACAAATTAAATTTGTATAGTAAGGCTTTACTGTACATAATATGATTGTTATTAATTAATTGCACATTTCAAAAGCCAAAAAAATTGAATAATAGCAAAATTGTCATCAACCACTAGCTATAGGTACTACAATAATTTGATGCATAACATTCCACGATAATTAAAATTTAAAATAATTGTATGATTAGGGAACCCTGACAAAGAGGAGATAGAGAGACTTCAAAAAGAACTCGGAGAAAGAGATGAAAAGGAAAGAAAAGCCCGTGATGAAGAACGACAACGACATGATCAAGGTATGTCTTGCCATATTTTATTACCTCTTTAAAGCTTCAATTTTTAGAGAATTTTGGCAAAAATAATGGTTAGGCTTACCCATTGGCTACACTTGTTATACAATGTATCAACAGAAATATGTGGCAATTATAAGCTTAAATATGTTTCATGGATTGTGTTGTCATCTTTTATGTAAAAATTACAGGCTTTCAACTCTTTTCAACTTATGTGATATGAATAAATTGAATACAACCTCAAACAGTTTTTTTTAAATATTATTGCTAGCTTCTTTGACAGTGTTTTATGCAATATGAAAAAAGTATTTTGAAAGCTATATGTCAAACCATTTATTTGATATTTTGACTAACAGTTGCCTTTTTTATGGTTCTTGTATAGTATAATTCGGATAACACTTCTGCTTAGAATGAAATTTTAGCCAATAAAATAGTTTTCTAAAATAATTAGTAAAATCCAAACAACCTTTAATTGACCTATATATAAATTACTAAAGCTAAATCTATAATTGACTCAGATCGAAACAGCTATACGTACAATGATTAATACTTTTGTTAGTTGATCATATATTGAATCTCTGTGTGTACTATGATGTGAATATAAATAACCGTCAATCAAAATTGACAAATAGATATGCATAAACAAGTCTTTATTAATAGGCTTACTGTATAAATATGTACATATTAGTGCGATTCTTACTTTCATTAGTACAATGCATTTTCCTTTTACTATAACTGGATTTATGAGTATATATGCATGATTATTTATATGAATAGAATATTGATGCAGGTTCAGCTACATATATCTCAAAATGCTATTTTACTCCTAGTGTCATTAAAGTATTATTTTAAACAACTAAAAAAATTCTCTGTTTTACTGTATTTATTTATATTAATTTATTAGTTTTGAAGCATCGTGAGATGGAAAATTCAGGACAAGAGCAAAAAATCAAGTACGTGCAAAACCAAAACTCAGCTGAAGTAAAAAGATATGAAGATACAGAGAGTTACAGACTGAGGCTAAAAGGTTATCAATACTACTCTAATAATTTCATATATAATCTATACACATAACTATCATGCTTAGTTTCTAGTTAAAATTTGCTCATATTTCACCAAATTTCAGAAAAAGATCTAGATCGGCGAAAAAGACACTTGGAGAAGCTTGAAAGACTTTTAACTGATGAGAGAGAAAAGCAAAATAGAGAACATGTGAGAGTGATTTCTGAACAAAAAATAGAACAGGAAAAGTTTAAGAGAGAGCGCATGAAGATTGACTATGAGAGTGCAAGGCTTCTAGCCAAAGGTAAAGGAAATGTTGGGAACACAACTCTCGATTCTTGTAATGAGTAACCACTCAATTATAGTTGTTGATATGTAAAATGTTGTTGTCTCTATTTGCTCAGTCAGTTGGTTCCTTACTCTACAAGGTTCTTAATCCTCTATCTATTATTTACAAATAGAACAGGAAAGATTTAAGAGAGAGAGTATGAAGATTGAATATGAGAATGCAAGACTTCTAGCCAAAGGTAAGTAAATTATTGCTCAAACCTCTAATTTTCTTGTACTGAGTAATCTTTCAGCTACTAACTCATGTTTGCTGGTATTTAGAATGTATTTCTCTCCGCTGGCTCAGTTAGTCAGTTCTTGACTTTGCGAGGTCCCTCAATCTTCTCTCAGCTACAGTCTATTGTCTTACGATCTTTTTGTTCTTATCAAAAATTTGTATCAATTGCTATCTATCACCATCATCTATCAGCTATAAAAATAGCATTGCTGTGCCAGTAATCTAACAAGGTACATGATTAAATTATAAAAATAGGAAATCTGTAGCTCAAGCAACTGTTGGACCTGTTTGGAAAAACTCTACAACATGTGCTATTATGGATTATTTGGAAGTGTATGAGAATGGCTTGACCAATTATCTGTTTGCTGTTTACATATATATATATATATATATATATATATTAACTAAAAGCAAGTGCAAAAGCATATAAAAAGAGAACTCTACACTAAAAACCCAAAAGATTATTAGTGGAGTATGAAATATTTGAAAAATTATTGCGAAAAAAGTAAACTTTTAGTATTTGCGTTACAAATTTGTTTCGTGCGAAGCACTCCTCAGACGCAATTGTACTAATGTACTGATGTACTGAATTGGTTTAGAGAAATAAAGGAAAAGCAACAGCAAGCATTTATTACTTTTGACGTTTGTGAATTTTACCCTTCAATAACAGAGGCACTATTAAAAAAAGCATTAGATTTTGCAAGCAACATAACAAATATCACAGAAGACGAAAAGACAATCATACTACATGCAAAAAGATCGCTTGTATTTCACAACGACATGGCCTGGTCAAAGAAGAACTCTAATAAATTGTTTGACGTGACTATGGGTAGCTACGACGGAGCGGAGACTTGTGAATTAGTAGGGACTTACTTACTGACCCAAATACCCAAAGAATTGACTTGCAGCATTGGACTATACAGAGACGACGGACTTGCGGTTTGCAAGGGTACACCACAAGCTATAGAGAGAACAAAGAAACTAATATGCAACATATTTAATAAGAACAACTTGAAAATTACTATTGAGGCGAACAAACGATCAGTGAATTTTCTTGACGTAACTTTAAATCTACAAGATGGCAGCTTCAAGCCTTTCCAAAAACCAGGCAACACAATACTATATGTGCACAAACAAAGCAACCATCCACCTTCCATATTGAAAAACTTACCAGACAACATAAACAAACGATTAAACGCACTTTCATCAGATGAACAACAATTTAACAGCACAGTGCAACCATACCAAGAAGCTCTCCACAAGAGTGGATACAACAGCAAACTGCAATATGAAACCAACATGAAAAAACCTAAAAAACGTAACAGACAAAGAAAAATTACATGGTACAACCCACCATTCAGCGCCAATGTTGCAACCAATATTGGACAAAAATTATTCAGCATAGTTACAACATGTTTTCCAAAGAAACACCCACTCCAGGCAATATTTAATAGACAAACCTTAAAACTGAGCTACTCAGTAATGCCAAACATGAAAACAATCATTGATGGGAGCAACAAAACCCTTAATAAAACCAGTACACTACAAAAAGAAAACAATGAAAAAAGTTGCAATTGCAGACAAAAGAACAACTGCCCTTTGGAAGGAAAATGCAGAGCCAAAAATGTGACATATCAAGCAACAGTAAGCAACAATACAAACAACCACGTAGCGACCTACATAGGACTTTGCTCAACCGAATTTAAAACTAGATACAGCAACCATAAAGCCTCATTTAACCACAAAAACAAACAACACCACACAGAATTGAGCAAACACATTTGGAAGTTGAAAGAAAACAACTCAACATACAACGTAACATGGAAAATATTAGCTCAAGCACAACCATATACAAACAAAACAAAACGATGCAAATTATGTTTACTTGAAAAATACTTCATAATATGCAAACCACATTTAGGCACATTAAATAAAAGAAATGAATTGACTTCTAATTGCAGACATGCTCGGAGTTATCTTCTCGGTTACACTTAGCACTAAATTACATGATTAACACAGCGAGCCCATTTCTGATATTTTGGCACATTCGGTAAAGCTTTTCATTTTAGTACAATTGCGTCTGAGGAGTGCTTCGCACGAAACAAATTTGTAACGCAAATACTAAAAGTTTACTTTTTTCGCAATAATTTTTCAAATATATATATATATATACGTAGATATATATATGTATATATATGTATATGTATATATATATATACATATATATATATATATATACAGTATATATATACAGTATATATATATATACAGTATATATATATATATATAAATATATAGTTTTGAATATTACCTTATTATCTTATTGGCAATAATTCATTGTCAAATAGAAATATTTTTCAAGTTATGGCATACAACAATAATAAAACAAAAAAATAAAAAAGAACAACAGTTAGCCGCAAAAGTTGAATAGTTGACTTGACAAATAGTGTTTAAAATGCTTTTCGTTGTTACGAGAACAGTGTTGATGATAATAGCTAGTAAATAATCCTGTGATACAACTGACTTTTTGACCCTAGGATTACAACTTTTATCATGAATTACATCATAAACCGAAAAAAGATGGTTTTGTCAATATCAATTGAATTTACATGATGCTGTTGTTGTAACACATTGTGATGACAATATCTAGTAAATCTTTAACTGACTTTTTGACCCACGGGTAGAACTTCAATGTATGTTGCTGTAATGCTCATTTATAGAGAACTATCTGAAAACAAAGGAAAAAGAGCTATACGAATACAGAGACAAACTGATGGAAGCAAAGGCAGTCGAAAACAGCAGAGTCTGTCTGATTCTATAGCTGCTTTAGTTTCAAGCATACAATTGCTCAGCTTGCAGCTGTCTAAATGCACAGGTTTGATTCGTATAAATAGAACACATTCAAAAGCCCAGCTGTACAATGTATATCTGACATACTGAGTATTTTTGTGTGACTTCAAAGTTGTTTATTGGTGTGGGTAAAATATCTGAAACTTATTTAAATAGCCAATGAGACGATCTGCTCATGTTATAATCTTATGCTTGTTAAAACAGCAATAAAATGATAACCTTTTTAGGTGTTTTAGTTAATTTAGTAGATTTTATTAAGAGTTGTTTCCTCTGTGTGGTACATTTATTTTACTGTTGTTTGTGTGGTACTGTACACTTATATCTGCTTGAAGAGATTCGCATCAATTGTATTTCTAGCAGTTAATTGATTATAAACGTATTTGTAGCATGTGGTAGATTGAATTGATATAAATATAACTTAGTGCATTGTTCTTATTCTTAGCACCAAAAACACCAAAATCAATAAAATTTTTGTTGACAGAAGTTCATAAATAAGCAGTACTTGGATGCACTCAGTTCTGAATAGACTGTCATGTAACAAGGAGAACCGAAATAATCACTATATGTCTCTCATTGAGTGACAGAGTTTAAGCTGAGTAGTGTATTTATTTCAATGTTTTTTTTATTCTGTCAGCCTGATAAAAACCTGCTAAAATGTCTCACAGCACCATAAAATCATAAAGCAGTTTCGTTAAAAAGTAATTATTTGTTTCATAATGCTTTTCTTCTATCAGCCTATTACCTTATTTTAAAACCTGCTGTAATTATAGAGTAGAGTCACAATGCTTTTAATTATAGAACATCATTGCTTTCAAGGCTTTAGTAACCTCAGAGATATATTAATGTGGTAGGAAAATTTGTTTTATGTTAACCTAAAGATTTCATTCTGATGGAAACTACAAAAATCACTTGTAGGCACTAAAGAATTTTAGGTAAGCATTTTGCGCCAACTGGAATGTATTACAATTACACAACAATCAATATCTAATAAAAGGTTTGGATTAAACCAGACAAAACAACTACCTAGATCAACCACCTCATTTATGTATAAACAAACTGACAATGGTAATAGTCTGAGTTCTGTTGCCACCCTCACATCACAAAGGAAAAACAGGAGCCAAGTATTGTCGAGTCATTCAATTACCTTAGAAGTTGCCTTTCATGGAAAGATAACAGAAATGCCAACGCTGTGACTTGTCTACAGACAGCAAATGCATCCATTGGCTGTCTCAATTCTTGTGTTTTTAAAACAGAGATACTCTGCCGTCAGTTATAATAAAGGTTTAAAAATCAATGATCTTGTATTGATCAGAAACATGGGTTACTTATAGCCATATTCTAAATGCATATAAAAAGCTTTATAATAAGGATTTTGAAAAGGTTGTTAGAATAGCCCGAAACGACAGGCACCAACAAGTGTTTCGGTGCAAGCAGTATGCATATTGTGAGAGCGAGGGTTAAAAGTTAGCTGAGCTAAGCAGGTCATGTGGTATGTATGGATGATGTCAGACGCCCAAGCAAATGTTTTACTCAGAGCAGGTGGAAAGAATAATCAAGGTTGTCAAAGACTATGGTAAACAGGAATACACATACTCTGTGTATTCCTGTAGCATTGATAAAAGGACACCCTCCAAAGATATTTCATCCCACGATTAAACACTAGCGAAGCGAGTTTTTGGGAGCTTTATGATAAATGCATATGTGCACACAACTCCTGAAAATTATTCATCAACGGCCGTAGCCAAACCCTTATACCAAAATTTCATCCAAAAATTTAACCATTTTTGTGTGAAGTCATTTAAGTATAATAATGATACAAAACACATATAAACCGATTTAAATATGTTACCAAGTCTTTGAAAAGCGTAAAAAATATTTTAAAATGTACCCAACTGATTGGATTATACATAAATAGAAAGGTTAATTTGGCCTAAAATCGCCATTTAAACCTGACAAGCCTTATTTAATCAAAACTAAGACTGGCCAACAAAACGCTCATAAAGCCATACGACAGATGGTAGAACCATAAAGCCGTGTGCATTTCACGAGAAAAGCGTGTACATTTCACCAGTCTATGGCATTGTCCAATTGCCGAAGGTTTCTGTAATAAATGTAGAAGTACTGAAAAGTAATCGTTTCTTTTTTGCCGATTTTAAAGATAACTCTGAAATCTTTGACACTTATACTGAGTACTTTAGTATTCCAACTGATGTCCAAAGCAGTGAAAGTAAAGGAAATGACGATGATATTTTCCTAACAATTCTTATAGGATTATTACAATATTTAATTATAAGAATAATAATTTGATTTTATAAAATTATTATAAGATTTAGTTATAAGAATAATCATTCAAATCAACAAGATCAAAGTATATAGTGACCGATGGTGTGCAATATGTTACTGTTATTATTTTTCTAAGGATTTTGTTGTTGATACTACGGCTGTGCCCAATATCGGGGTACTGCCAAGCCGATTTAATATCTGCAAAATCAAGTAGTAGGCCTACATTTTCTTATAGATATACAGCTATTTCTATGACAACCAGCTAAAATCTGTTTAGATTTTTAAATTCAGCATAATTTTTTTGACATTAATACAAAAATCTAGATAAATATCACAACTTCTTAATATTGGATGCTGCGAAGTTTTGAAATGTAAACAAAATTGTGCATTGGTTTTCGTTTCTCAAACTTTAGCACCAGTTTTTTCAGAACTATGTTTTTGCACTAATGGTAAACATGCATTCAGTTTATTGACCATGAAATCTGCTGTAACTATGCTGGAATCAATTTTTTTTGAGAATTTTCTTCTTCATTTAGTGTAGATACTGTCAAAACCATTATACATTCAGCACAACTAACTTTCAAACTGTGTATATTACAAAGCAGCTTGCCATTTTGCTTCTAATATTGCATTTCTCCTATTGCAGAAGAGAGATATAAACATATAATCTTTTCTTTTCATTATTGCTGTTTGTTGTACATAATAACACCCAGTACATTACAGCTACCATTGCAGTTCTCCTATTGCACTGCAGTGTCATTTGACTGCTAATATTGCATTTCTCAACCATCAGTAGCCTTTCTTTTTTCCATTATCACTTTGGTCGTGGAATGTATGACAGGGAAATTTCTAGTTTACTACATCATAATATTGAAGTTTTTGAGAATTTACGTCGCTGACAGAATGAATTAGAAGACTTGTATTTATCCAGTACCAAGAGATTTGAGGAACTTAAGATATGCTACAAAGATGAGCTGAGAGAGATTGGGAAAACCATGCTGACCTAATTGATCCGACACGCAGTTACTACCAATCATAGTGTCCCTTTGGTTTTCTTTAGCCACCTGGATACTCATGACAGAAACAAACTAATAACAATGAGACAAACTCTGAGAAATATTGTGTACTGCTACTAGGGAGCAGTTGTGTGGTGGATAGCGCTCTGGCCTGCTAAGCTGAAAGTCAATGGTTGGAACCCCGATCTGGATCTGGGTATTTCTGGCGAGCATATCTCTGTATCCCTGTTTGCATATCTGTGTATCCTTGTCTAGCATCTCTGTGTATCCTTGTCTAGCATCTCTGTGTATCCCTGTTTGCATCTCTGTGTATCCTTTTCTAGCATTTCTGTGTATCCTTGTCTAGCATCTCTGTGTATCCTTGTCTAGCATTTCTGTGTATTCTTGTCTAACATCTCTGTGTATCCTTGTCTAGCATCTCTGTGTATCCTTGTCTAGCATCTCTGTGTATCCTTGTCTAGCATCTCTGTGTATCCCTGTTTGCATCTCTGTGTATCCTTTTCTAGCATTTCTGTGTATCCTTGTCTAGCATCTCTGTGTATCCTTGTCTAGCATTTCTGTGTATTCTTGTCTAACATCTCTGTGTATCCTTGTCTAGCATCTCTGTGTATCCTTGTCTAGCATCTCTGTGTATCCTTGTCTAGCATTTCTGTGTATTCTTGTCTAACATCTCTGTGTATCCTTGTCTAGCATCTCTGTGTATCCTTGTCTAGCATCTCTGTGTATCCCTGTTTGCATCTCTGTGTATCCTTGTCTAGCATCTCTGTGTATCCCTGTCTAGCATCTCTGTGTATCCTTGTCTAGCATTTCTGTGTATCCTTGTCTAGCATCTCCCTGTATTCTTGTCTAGCATCTCTGTGTATCCCTGTTTGCATCTCTGTGTATCCTTGTCTAGCATTTCTGTGAATCCCTGTCTAGCATCTCTGTGTATCCTTGTCTAGCATCTCTGTGTATCCTTATCTAGCATCTCTGTGTATCCCTGTTTGCATCTCTGTGTATCCCTGTCTAGCATCTCTGTGTATCCTTATCTAGATTCTCTGTGTATCCCTGTTTGCATCTCTGTGTATCCCTGTCTAGCATCTCTGTATATCCTTATATAGCTTCTGTGCGTATCCATGTGTCTTAATGCAAATAAAACATACAATAATCATATGTATTATGTATTATGTATAATTAAACCAATAACAATAGTGTGGCGCTTGGTTATTTTTTGCTTTTTGCATTGAATAGTTTAACTTTCCTTAATAATGTACTTTAATAAATTAGTTTACTGGTTGGAGTAGTAAAGTTATTTTGACAATGTAAACAGAGTGGAGAGACTAAATGACTATGGAACCTTTAGCCAGCAGAGCTAAAGTAAACGCTATATATATAAATTGTTTATATTCTAGAAATTTAAAATGTGAGATGAAAACCCCATCTGGTAACAAAAATTGCAAAACTTTCCAGCAACAAGTTAACGAAATCAAACTGTTTGTATTTTAATAGCTTATAGCAAAGAATTTACCCACAATAGCAAAATATGAAGATAGTTGATAAACCACCAAGCTAGGCTTCAAACTGAGGCTCAGTAAATTTGCTTGTAAGCTATTAATAGAAAATAAAATATAACATTAGTGAGATTTATAAACAATGAGTAGTAGGTACCAACTTCAACTGCAATCAATGCATACGCGAAAAATTCATAATATATTACAAACTAGAGTTGCGTTCTTTAAATTAAAAGAGCAAGCTATCATTTTAGTGTAGTCATTATTGTATGCTCAGTAGCACCAAATATGCAAATCTAAGAATAACATGAAAGTAATAATCAAGTCTCATGCTTGAAGAGATTGAGTCGATTGTATTTCTAGCAGCTTATTAATTATTAGCGCGTTTGTGTCATCTGACTGATTAAAGTGTGATATGAATAAAACTTGGTAAACTGTTCTTATTATAAATACCATAAAATATAGCATAAAATCAATGTAATGATTTCTTCGACAAAAGCTCATGTAAAGGCTTACGCTTGAGGAGATCAGCTTCAAATGCATTTCTAGCAGGTCATTGATAGTTAGCGTGCTTGCAGCGTCTGACTCGTTAGATTTACCGGAATAATACACACTGCATTGTTCTTATAATCATCCTTATTAATCGTATTATTACCATACTGCAAAAAGAAAATCAATACAAGTTTGCCTTCTACAAAAGTTTATGCAATGAGTTTTTCAGCAGAAGTTCATATAAAAGCAGTACCTGGATGCACTCGGTTCTGAGTAGACTACAGTGTACCAACAAGACTCAGTGTAATCACTCTCTGTCTCTCATTGATTGACAGGTTTTAAGCTGCATGAAATCTTGTCAAGAAGGTAAACTTAAAGACTTGTTCTGACAGTGATTCATTTTGATACTGTTAAGTTAAATACTGAGACTTTAAAACAACAGTGAAAATACTAAATTTTGCAAATTATTTTGAGAATTTTAAAAGGCTTTAAATCTATGCAATTCTACTTTTAATATGCTAGTATATGCATGCATATCACTTGAACAAAGTTATTATACTCACTCTATGATATCCGAGTAAATGCAAGTATTAAACTTGAACAAAATTATGATAGCTTCTTTGTGATATATTAATGTATGCATGTGTACCACCTGAACAATATTATGGAACTGTACCATGACAAACTAGTACATACATGTGTATCACTCTAAGAACATTATAACACTCTACCTATGATTACTGGTATGTATAACATTTAAGCTATAAAATAATATTCTACCTTTGATTAATGCTTGTTTTGTATAACATCTCATCTCTAGCATGATACCCTTCCTACGAGCACTTGTATTTAGCTTATATATCGATCATTTATGCTGTAGCATAAAATTTTATCCGTAGTTAAGATAAGCACATCATCTAAGCTCAAAAAATCAAAACTATCAGTACCTTGTACTGTAACAAAAAAGGGAACCATGGCTAAACTTTGTGTATGTTGTTCTATATATGGCTATAAAATAATGCATTTTGATGCTAAGGCTTTCCTTAAACAATGACAGCTAGCGAATAGTTGTTTTTTTGATGAAGTACAGTAGGTAATACGGAGTATGCAGAGTGAAGAATAAACAATAAATTAAAGCAAACTGAAGACTTTATTTTTATAGTAGGCTTACTAAATTACTATTATATAAAGAGCTCCAGACATTCTTTAATACAATACTAGCTGTACTAATCGACATTGCCTGGGTAATAAAAAAGTCTTTGAACAAAAAGTTTTTTTTTATTAACATTTACCATTCTAACTTTTAAACTTAATATCATGAGAAAGTATTTTTGTGCAGTTCAAATTAATTAAGAGAAAAAAGAAACAACTGTAAAACTTTTCAAACTATTTCAATCAACTACAGTTTTTAAATTTCATATCATGAAAGAAGTGTTTTGTTGAAATAAATTAGAAGGAAAAATATAACTTTAAACGTGTTTAAATGTAAACGTGAAAACATTGGCTAATAATGGTTAAATATAGTCTGTTTTGTTACAATTACAATGAAAAATCACTTGATATACGATTATATGATTCTAGTTCGTTTCAGTGTTGGCATCATAAAGTGAAAATATTGTATCGACATACAGAGCGATATAAAAGCCCATAGTAGTTATCTAATGCAATCACTGCCTGTTAAAAATCATCATCATAATACCCCACCTATGACTACTGCCTGTTAAAAATAGTAACAAAACAATACGCTAACCTTTGTAACTACATAAGTACCTACAGTAACTTTAGTGAATTTTGTGGGTATGATTTGCAGGATAGTATAACATTTCCACGTACTATGTGAAGAGTTCGTACCTTCGAGACAGACGTGTAACATAAACACTGAATCTAACTTATATGAATTTAGCTTGCTAAAAACATACTTGAAAGGAGTTTTTATATGGATTTTATTATTTTTTTAACTAAAATTTTATCACTTCTCTGTTTGCAACCTGGTTATATTATATCGGATGACGCTGAACTGAGATATAATCGCTAAATTTTAATTTCGAGAAAGATTATTCTTGATAGCGTTTTGTGCAAAACAATTTAGCTCTAGTACGGTAAAAAAAGCACTGTGTTTTATAGAGTTGGTAGAATTCATAGTTTCAATTAATATGCCAAACAGCGAAAAGTTGCCTATAAATTAATGCGCTATTATCAGAATTAAGGAGTTAGTTAGTTAATTATTTATTTTAAAGAAATGTAGTGGGGCTGTGAAAAAGTCTTCCGTGCAGCTGAAATAAATTAGGAGAGCAAAGGAATGTAGATGAGTAATAAATATCAAGTATTTAAACTACAAAACAGATGATTTTGTAATGCTTCAATTAATACAAACTGAGAAAATCTAAGAAAAATCGCTATTTCGTCGTAATCAGTACAACAATTGCCAAATTTTAATTTCAAGATAATCTAATGTTGATATAATTTTGCTGAAAACAAATTAGCCCTAGTACGGCGAGGGAAAAAAGCATCTCGTTTCATAGAGCTAAAAGAGTTCATGGAGTTTTACTTAATACATCATTTTGGAGAGAGAGACGTAATTTTTTGGGGTAAAACAAAAAAGGATGTATATGCTATGTAGTAAGAATGATGCATAGCAACAGTTTTTGTGGTCTCGGAGTTAGAGGACTGAATTGCAAAACTGTGGTTGCAATGTTTGTGAGTTCAAGTCCAGCAAAATGTGATACTTTAATTACAAAATTTTAAGAGCTATAGCTGGACACACTGAAAACAAAGCAATTATTTTTAATAGTTGCTCTATTTAGCCATCTAACTTATAATACTGCCAAACCTAAGTAGTTTGGACAGTTGAAACTCAGTAGAATGATTTGTATGGTTTCTCAATGGTTTTGTTAATGCTTGTCAATACAGTAATATCTATCAATATTCAGTTGGGTTTAACATCAATGTTCACAAAATAATAGAAATAAATAATCTGACAGTTAATTGTTATTTCTTACATTCCATGTTTTTTTTTGCCAAACTATCCTTCAACCTTAATGGTATGTAAATATTGAATGTCTTTTTTAATTTTAGACTTAAGAAATATAGTCAACTGCAAGAGTTGGTTCTGAGTTGTCTGATGCATTTTTTGTGGACTGCATTGACCAGTATAAGACATATTGTATTAAAGTATCTACTTACCCGTGTTACAGCAAAGAAAGAAAGCTCTTGGTTTCTTTCTACTTATATCCTGCGCATACTACGTAATCTCCTGACTGCTTCTACTTAATGTAACTGTCACAACTACTCGCAACTGCCGTGACCTCAGACATCAATGTAACCTCAGCTTCACAAATCCCATCATACAACATGCCTACTCACTTTTGCAGGCCACACTAGAACTACTGATGAGCACATGTGATAACTCACCTTTCTTTTGATACCTTTAATACTGACTCTGTTTGGGTGGTTATCTCTCTCCAAAGACTGTATCTTCAGCTTGTTCTACCTTGTGCCACTGCCAAAAATGTCCTTCTCTTTAGTTCTGCACCATTACCAGGATACACTCTCCTCTCCATCACCGGGTCTACCACCACCACCACCAATACTGCCATAGTAACCACCATCACTACCAGCACTGTCACCACTACTGACCATACGGAGCCTGTTTGTTGTGTCAACAACCAATGGCCCCTTAACCTCAGCTACCATCTCTTCTGTATTAAACTCGATGTCACTAATGTAAGCAGGTATGACAGGCAATTCAAAGGAAGCTTGTTCCGGGTTATCTCCAACAGCACAGAGAATGACACCACACACCTGGGTATTTGTATAAGCCCAGACTTACTTATCTCAGCCTGTTCCTATTAGGGTGCAGGTATACTCCTTGCGATTCTCCTCCAAAATATGCCAACTGCTACATGCCACACTGAATCAATCGGCATTCTTCAACTTGGTGACTGCTACCTCTTGCTTGGTTTTTAGCTTAACCATATTCTTCTCAAAACTTCTCTGTACCTCATCTTCCTCTCTCAATCTCTGCTATCTTCATCTATTAAACCATCTCTGTCCAACATTCAATCTCTGAACACCTCAACTAAAAAGAGCATACTATCCCCATTATGAACTGGTCCAGCTACTTTTTAGCACCCTCACTCATTTCACCATGACTAAACCCACTCTAAATGTCAATGAATCTGACCTTTTTGTGTGGCTTCACTCATTGTTCCTTGCCTCACTTCTCATTTACCACTTTTCCTTGATTCCTGTAAGAAGCACTTACTAGCAACATGGAAGATGACTT
This sequence comes from Watersipora subatra, assembly GCF_963576615.1. Taxonomy (NCBI): domain Eukaryota; kingdom Metazoa; phylum Bryozoa; class Gymnolaemata; order Cheilostomatida; family Watersiporidae; genus Watersipora; species Watersipora subatra. Next base: position 71,392,249 of record NC_088709.1, read on the forward strand.
CTGCAAAACCACTTGTGGAAGTATCCTGATAGGACACTTCCACAAGGTGTCCTAATAGGACACAAAGTTCTTGCGGAAGTCTTACTGTCATGCTGACACTTTATGGCCTTTCTTCCAGGGACACATACTGTTACCCCTGCACACACTGTTTCCCCTATCACGTTCCATAGAGGCTTTTACTTTTTTGGTGCCTGGAGTTATCCGATCTTGACTACTAATTTCTCCACCACCGTCCTTACCCTAGTTTTTGATATACCTCTCTATTACTTGACTTCCGTTTTTTATCATTCAAGTTCTACCAGTCTACAAACTTCAACCTGTGCGACCTTTTTCAACATTGTGTTATCTGCCAACCTTATTTGCCAGGTTTTGCAATTTGACATCATCATAAACCCACAACTTAATTTAGCAGTAATCGATCTTAACAAAAACAACCTAACTGGCTTACTACCTTTTCACTCCTTAACTGGCATAAACTTTTTCTCACATAACCCAAGTACAACAGCCAATAATTTTAGTTGTTTCAAATCAGTTATGCCAAAAAAGTTTGTTCCCAATCGATTAACCACATAAACCTCAGTATGCATAGTTTTGTGTTTACTTTCCTATTCAACTATCCCCATTTTGACTAAATTCAACTCACTGCCATCAGCATTTACTAAAGCTGTTCATGGCTTCCTTGACTACAACTCTGACCTTTTGGCTGTTTTATCAAATACTATCGACACTTCAGCACCACTATCAAACTTACACTCAACATTTTCTCTATTGACTCTCAAGCACTAAACAATTCTGCAGCCTAGTAATTAGTCTTCATCATATTTATCTCTAAAGCCAGAAAATCTAATGCTTCTTCCTTGCTACTGTCTTTATTATTGTTATGGCCCCTAAGGAAGTGAGCTTTTACCGCGTTCAAAGTCACGGTACCTTTTATTATACCTATCCGTGTCTTGCCCCTTATACTGACTGTTACTCTCACACCTGTCCATACTGTAGTCTCTAGGTTTCCACTTATCTCTTACATTACAGGGCTGTCTTTGCCGATATACCTCTATACCAACTGGTATCTTGACTGCCATACCTCTCATAGCTGCCATCTCTTTGCTTACTGCTGCTACCTCGACTTCATCCACAACACGCTTTTCTACCCCTATTCCTGCAGTCTCGAGATAAATGACCATGTTTCCCACAGAAACCATTTAATGATGAGACAACTCCGTATCTCATGACCACTATGCTAGCAATTATAGCAAACTCTACATCTACTATCTACTCTATTATCTGCTCCATATCTAAAAACATGCTTTTCCTTGTTATTGTCTCTATGCAGCACGCGCTCCTACAACGTAAATAATCCGTTCCAGCAAAGTTTACATTAGGAAGATTTTACCTTATAAGAACAGTAAAACACAAGAAAATTGCCTAATCAGTTCCAAAATTTTTCCAAACTCCCTTCCCCTTTGGGCATACAAAAAGAAAAACTTGACTTGACATTTTTAATTTATGGGCTGTACTGTAACTGCAGCATTGTTACTTTGCATCAACAACTTTTCTCCTTTTTATGACCAATGTCACTGGTTTTATAGACCACTATTGCAGTAATTCTACAATAAATTGATGGGAAGCACACATTTTCAACGTTCATTTACAACAATTAGTTTATTTTTCTAAACAGCAATGTTTACTCTTCAAAGTAAAACTAATTACAAATGTCTTATACATCTACAACAAAGCAAAACGACAAAATATTTTACAAAAAGCAGTACCACCTGTTCATCGTCTATCTGCACGCATCAAGGGTGGTCAAGGTTAAAATTTTAAAAAAACTTTTGATGATATTCCAACTCGTGAAATTCGGATTGGTGGACCGGCACTGTAGCACCTGCACAGATCAATCGCTTTTGTAATTATGACCAATCGCACAGCTACCCTATTCTCTGTTTTGTCGACCCAACTGGTGACCTATCACGATGAACTAGAATGTGGCAAAAGTTATATTTATATTAGGTATAACATTGTACGCACGTCAATTTTTTTTGCAAGTGCAGCAAAATAGATTAACGTTCATATCAATTTTGGGAACTTGCTCGACTTGGCACTTTACGTTATATAGAATTTTTTATGTAGTAGGAAGCAAAAACTATACATAAATTTTTTTCCTTATTTGGAATTTACATTATAGGGGGTATACGTTATAGGAGTGTCTACTGTATTTCCTTCTGCTGCCCCTGCTCCTGCCTTGACTATATTTTATACTTCTTTCTCAATACGTACTAGCACCACGCTCATCACTGCTATTTCTATAATACTTTCTACTACTTCTAGGATTACTTCTAGGAGAATGTTTAGTTCTTGAATCATATCCTCTATCACTATCTCTAATGTACTGCACTTGGTTGTCATACTCTGAAACCTTCGCTACCACCTTAATTTCACCTCTCAAGTCATCACCTCTACATCTCAAGAACTTGTCTTAATTATTGGCCCTTCTCGAGCCTTCAATGCCTCATCAAAGGGTACTGTCAATTGTTACACTTAATACGTTACCAGTTGCCGTACTCTTTCATAATGATTACATAAAAATAATAAAGTTTCATCAACTGTGCCATATTGTATTAAGATATTTACTTATATGGTTGTAGCAAAGAAAGAGGACTCTGTGTTCCTTTCCACTTACTTACATACTGCGTATACTACATAATATCTTTGCTTTCTCTACTTATCATAGCTGCCACGACTACCAGCAACTTCTATAACCTAAGACGTTACTGTAACCTAAACTCCATAAATCCCATTATACAGCAAGGAAAGCCTTTATCTCTGGTGAGTATAACTTGTCTTTTCAAAAGTAGATTGCACTTGTACTGCAATAGAAACCAAGATAATAAGATAGTGCGATCAAATGTGTATACAAGTGATACCAACATAAAACAAAGACATTGTGTGCAGTGACTATTCACTACATAACAAATGTATTTTTCTAATGAAAGTTGTAATCCACAAAGAAACTAAAAAGAAAAAATTAGGAGAATTCTGTCAACCACAAATGCAATTGTATTTAAAACTTTACAGTAAAAGAGATGCTATCACCGAACTAAATAATGTATTAAAATTTGTTTAATTTAAGATGACAGAATGGAGGCAATGAAAGCAGTAGCAAAAGGAGGACTTAAAAGTGCAAGTGAATACTGTAGTGGTAAGTGCCTATATACACACCTCACAATATAAAAAGATAAAAAAGTTATCCATTGTTTGATAATATGTCTAACTTGGTCCTGGTTCACTTGACTTGCGGTTTTATAAATGAAAAAAAAGGTTAGTATGTACAGCTATGACCCATGATATGTACAGCTATGATACATGGTATGTACAGTTAAGATGCATTGTATGAACAGCTAAAGTACATGATGTGTACAGCTGTGATACACGATATGTACAGCTATGATACTTAGTATGTACAGCTAACATACTTGGTATGTTAAGCTATGATACACAGTATGCATAATCATAATACAGGGTATATTTGGTCAATGGCTAATTGCTGCACAACAAACTTATGTGTCTTGGTATGTAGAAATTTTGCAAAGTTAGCAGACTACAAAGTGTGTGTAATAGGTTAGTTCAAACCTTCACTGTTAAGCTCTAGCCTACCCGCTTATACAATGTAAATACAGGCGCAATTTCTAGGCAAGTGAGTTTGTATTTTGCTCCTGAGAAACACGTGAATGTATTAGTTCAATAAAAGTGCTTATTCATTGGAGAAATATTATCATTTTCTGCTCAATTGGATAACTGCCAGCAAGCTCCGAGGTTACAATAGTGATTACAGCTAAAGAGTTATTGCTCTCACAAAGACTTTGGTTCCCTCATGATGGGTTCAGTAGGTTACGTTGTAGAGAACGCTGCATTCAGCGCACTTTGTTAGTTTCAGCAAAAAGTTAACAAATCCGTCTCAAAATGTAACCTAAATGCGTAAAAAATGAACAGCTGTGCTGAACCCCTTGAAATCATTTTGCTTCACAAACATTAAAATACATTTGCAGGACATAGATTTAGCTGGATTGCTCAAATTATGTATAGGCAGTAGTTACTACTTTTATATGCTTCTTCTCATGATAGGCTCTGCCTTCTGCTTATCGGAGCCCATTTTCTTCCTTTTTGATGTAACTTGTGTACCTGACTCGACTTTCGTATCTAAACCATGTGGCCGGCTTAGCCGAGCTGAGTATAGCCAAGGTAGCTGAGCCGACTCCGGGGTCCATAACAAGTGGGACAGCCCTAGCTTTGCTGACTTGATTTTGTTAGTCAAACTGGCTATTACACAACTGCTTGGCTTATAATGCAGGTCACTACTTTGTGACCTTTTACCAGGAATACTCGGTGTTAGTGCCTAACTGGCTGCTACTACTATATAGTAGTTGGTGAAAAATGACATACAAATGTTCGGATATACGAATGTTTTGAGGTGCAACAGACAATTTGTGAAAATATATGCTTTGATATAGAACAAAATATTTGAGATATGATATTCGATAAGTGTTGTATAGGCAACCAATAGATATTATCTCACGTTCTGCCATAACATTTTAAAAAGGAAGCTGTAAAATACCTCTATTGATCATTACTCTGTGAAGGTCTCACGCAGTGAAATTGAAGAAGCAAGTGAGGTCAAAAAGGTCAGGATTGAAGTTAATAATGAGTAGGCATTTGCGTGATTAAAAAAATTAATAAAAATTGGTTCGGGAATGTTATTTACTTTATTTATTGTTGTATGTTGAAATATCATTTTAGAGACTGAGGCGTATGTGTTTCTGTTTTTTTTTTGTTACGCTCATGTTAATGCCATAGAAATATGTTCTTATGCATATCAATTACCGTTTTGAAATACACTTTAGTGAGTACCATCACTTGTAACAAACTTTCATCGTGGCTTTCATCATTGAAATTCCCATACAATTGCATACCATCCATTAGCCAGTCATTGGTTTACATATGTAAATAAAAATGCAAAAATTGTTTTCTGCCAGCATTTTTAATTTACTACTGCTGGCCTCGCATCATTTTTTGTCCGAGCAAATGAAATTCCATCCTTTTTTTACTTTAATAACACCTAGACCTATTATGGTTTATTATGTTAGTATATTATTCTATCATTATGTGTGTTATTACTCATTTGTTTGTGTATAGATTGCATATATTGTCTTATATGTAATTTAGCTGTGTTTTGGGTGGTTTCATAAGGCTCTGAATAGATTACTACACATTAATTTACTTTAAATTTGAAAACATGCTTTAAAATACTACTTTTTTGATATGCGATTATGGTAATAGAACAAATTAAATTTGTGTGTCAAGGCTCAGCTGTCTATAATGAATGTTATATTAATTAGGCAGCATCAATTTATTGCATACTTCAAAAAATTGTTAACAGAAAAATTAATATCAAGCTATAGACATTATTATTATATTAATTATTTGGAATATATTACAATAATTAGTTAGTATACTATTAATTAGGTCATATATCATTAACTGATCGAAGATTTTAAAAGAAAAAACAATTATTGGTGGCACAGCTGGTATCAAGTGCTAGCAATAAACACTACAATAGGTTGATGTATAAGATTATGATTAAAGTGGTTGTATGTTTAGGAAACCCTGACCGAGATGCTAAAGAAAAACTCGAAGCAGAACTCAGAGCAAGAAATGATGAAGACAGAAGAGCCCTTGCAGAGGAGCGACAGCGCAACCAACTATGTACGTCTTGTGGTATTTATATCACCTCTTTGCCACTCATTTTTAGACAATTCTCGAAAAAGATTGTTTAGATTGATCTAAGAGCTATATTTGATTTACAGGTTTTGATATATATATATATACATATATATATGATATATATAATGTATATATATACCATAAAACCTCTAAATGATTGCCACCTTTATTTGAACGCCATCTCTATTTGACTGCCACTTTAACATTTTTTGATCTTTACAAACCCATAATACAGGTGATCAGTAGAAAAGTGTCTACAAACTCATATTAATAATGAATCGTTTACATCAATAACAATCAATTCTCTCGTTGTCCAACTTCAAAGCTTTTCACTTTTTTTCATTAAAACTTTGAAAGCAGCACCATAGAGAAAAATAATAGTGGCCTCAGGCTAGTAGTAGTTCTTTGTTTAACGCGGTCTTAATACTTCAACATGATATGTGAAAAATGTTTTACATTTACAATGGTATATAAACGACTAATTTTAGGCTAAAAGTTGTGGTTAGCGAGTTTTACTTTTACGAGTTTGGTTTGTGCAAAATGCAACTCTTAAAAAATTTTGCTCTGCTAAAGAAATTGTTTTGATGCTAGTATTAGCTAGTTTAGCGGTGCAGGAAAAAATTTGAGGTAAAAAAACATTTTGGTAGGTATTGTACAGCCAAAGGACGTTGGTTCCATCAAAAGCATCAATCAAACCGCAACCGGCCGAGCAAACAATGCAAATATTTCGTTTCAAAAATATTAATTTTTATTTCTGCATGTATTATAAGTATGCTATATATTTTAATATATATTTTTAGCATTTGATATATAATTGTTATATAACATATCAATTTGCAGATTTATAGCATATTATTTGATAACGTCATTGCCGTAATCTGATCTTACACTTGATCAACACTCGTAACTCCTCTTCTATTGCGCATAAAAAGCTAGTTTTGGCTGCAAACTGTAGCAAACATATCTAAGAGTGCAATGAGCTTTTATGCAACATTGTTAAATATAAATATAGAATAAAAATATGCCTTTAAATTAGAATAAAATAAAAATTGAAAACTCTAACAAAATAAAACACAGGGCACAGGCTATAGTATCATTACAGGTTAATTACAAGCAATAGATATCAACTGGCAGATATATTTCTTAGCTTCTCAAGAAATATTTATTAAGAGATCTTTGACAAGTTGGAGGTAAGTTAGCAGATTTGTTGCATTCAAAAACGTTAATTTCGTTCCATCAGAAAGAAATTTCAAAGTATATGGTAGGCGACATTCGCTTCGTCCGTGAATGGTGTAAATTTAGCTTCCTAAAATTCTGACGAGCCATTTGAAAAATACAATGCCAGCTTCTATTTAAACGCCAATTCTATTTGACCGCCACTATAGAGAAAGGGTTAAAAAATATAGCGCCATGACCTTCAATTAAAGGTTCTACAGCATACATAAATATTGTTTTTTTATAAATTTATAAATACATTTTATATTTATGAATTTTACATTTATAAATACAAAATAGATGATTTATAAATTTATAAATTTCATATATATGTTTATTTTTGTTTATCATACAATAAGAGTAACCAATTTAACTTTTAAACTTTATATCATGAGAAAAGTGTTTTTTTGAATATCAAATAAATTAAAAGGAAAAATAAAATAACTCTAAAAGTGCTTAAACTTAAATGTCAAATAGTTAGCAAGTAATGGTTAAATAACGTCTGTTTTGTAATGATTACAATGAAGAATAATTCAGTATATATGACTTTATTTTGTTTCAGTATTGGCATCCTAAAGCAAAAATGTTGTATAGAGTGGTATAAAAACCATAAGTAATTATCTAATGCAAACACCCCTTAATAAAAATCATCAAATTTCTATATACATACTATATATATTAAAATTTAGTAACAAAATAATATGATAACCTAAATAACTATAGTTACCTACAATCACTTTAGCGTTTTAGTGGTTATGATCTGCATGCTATAAAATTTACCATTACAATGTATTACATGCAGTATGTACTGTAGGGAGTTCTTACACGGTTGACTTGCAACAAAATTTACATTACAGTTATTTGGTATCAAAAGATTCACTGTCTTACTTTGCTGTGTTGTAGGTGCAAAATATGTGGAAATGTGATTACAAGCTTTTAAAAGCTAAAAAACGAACAGTTAATCGCAGCCACACGACGCCGCCGTAGTTTGGAATCTCTTTCCAAAACGGCTCAAATGAGACGTAGTTGTACAAGATGGCTTCTGTTTACATTTTCGACCTCATTCGTTGAAATATTTTCAAAAATATACTTCACGCATTCAATAAAACCATGTCTATTGTTCTTACGCGCCTATTTTATCGTCATTGTAATGCTGTCACTTTCAGCACTGATATCCTGTAACCTACCAAAAATTTGTTTAAATTTTCAGCCTTAGCTCGAAGGAGTACATATCATTGTTTGATAAACATGACGAGCCTGTTGGTCACCTGTGATAATCGAAAAATGCTACAGAAACTATTCGTGAAGTATGGGTCACATGATCAGATTACGACTAGACGGTTAGACCAAGCCGAAAAAAAACTGTAAAGTAGCGAGCATCTATATTTGATACAGGGTTTTCGGTAAAACTCAGTGTTGGACATAAACTAGTGCTACGAGAAGTTTTATATTGAGTCTTTTATTGGCCTTTCGATTTACGTGAGAACATTACATGACAAGACAATAACCAAATGTAATGATTATGTTAGAGAAATAAACTGATTCCAATCTACGCCGGCTTTTTATTTTCAAGCTTTTAAGAGCTTGTAATCCCATTTCCACATATTTTGCACCAACAACACAGCAGAGTAAGACATGGTGAATCTTTTTATACCAAATAACTGTAATGTGAATTTTGTTGCAAGTCAACCTTTAACTTTTAAACAGACCCGCAACATAATTTAAAAGTTAAAATTTAACTTAAATGAATTTAGCTTACTAAATACATACTTGAAGGAAAGTTTTGGTATGTATTTTACTAAACTTCAACTTTGTCATTGGCTAAAGTTTAATCACCTTTCTGTTTTCGGTTTTGCTTTCATGATAACTTGAAGAATAACACTGAGCTGAGATTGAAAGCAATCAAGCATCATATCTCTTTTAGGCGCTGTGAGAGGTATTTCGACAAATACCATGTCGGTATCTTTGTAGTTTCAATGTAATCAGTACACCAACTGTCAAATTTTAATTTCAATAGAATTTATTTTGTTGATATAGTATGGCAGATATAGTATAGTTCATGCTCTACTGTATCTTGTAAGGCAAAGAGATTGCACAACATGGTCATCATAACTCAAGTCGGACTGCATTAATTAATAATAAAATGTGCTCATTTGGTAATCATGGAAAGGATATACAGTATACGGTAAAAAGGATGGGTGTGACAAGAATGGCTTAGCCTTGTGGTTAAACAACTTTGACTTAAATAACATATATATATACATATATATATATATATATATATATATAATATATATGTATACATATATTCACACACGTATCTCTTTCAGGTCTAAATATACTTATATACAGACCTCTTATATGTCATTTATATACATATATATGTATATATATATATTTATATATATCCGGCAATGCCGGGTAGCGCAGCTAATATATATATATATATATATATATATATATGTATGTAAGTAAATAAGTACATATAAATGTAAGTAAATTTTAATCCATTCCAAGGCAAGAAATCAACTTCGGTAAAGTATTTTACATTTTACACTATAAACTGTACTGTATACTGCATACAATAAATAAAAATGGGTAGATATAGATTGTGTTTAATTTTAATGAAACGTTTTCTATTTATGATAATAGAAAAAAAAACAAAAGTAAACGTTCCGCATGTTTTACTCTTAAAATATCAAAAACATTAAATGTTAAGATACAATGACAAAAATTGCAGAAAATGATAATAAAACAGCAAAAAAATGCAACAGATCAGTTACATCAAAAACCGTAGAAAAAGAAAATATAAACAGCAATGACACATTTACTTCACATCTTTGAAGGAGAATCCTCCTGCAAAATAATTTAGAGTAACTTGACTGGAGGGGTTATCTCTCTAGCCAATCTATTTGGTAAATCTCTTTGTTCCAGATGGTTCCTCCTTTTTTGTAAAGAGTTTATGAAGCGTAAATTGCTTCTCCATTTGCTAACAAATGTTTTCATGCTGTTTCCGGAGATGTTCCAATTTCAATGCGCATGCTTTTGAATTTATGTTCGAGATCTGAAACCAACAAATCTCAAAATTGTTGGTCAAGAACCGAAGCGTTCAAAAGCCGCTCCACTGTATATAATCAGTACAAAAGTCACCAAATTTTAAGTTTGAGATAACTTATTGTTGATATCGTGAGGACAAATAAATTAGTCCTAACAAAAAAAGATGAATAAGCATCGCGTTACATGTACTTAGGTCCAAAAATATTTCTGAACGGATGCATCGTGAATCGTGGACGCAAGGCTCAAATAATTAGCACACGCATGGTGTATCCGTTTTATGAAAATGTACCTTATCGCTATGGCATTCTAGTTCAGTTCTAGAGTGTCTGCCTATAGAATTTGTCGATGCATTAGTCGTGAGTTCGAATCCATCCTTATGCGGAATTCTTAATATCAAGAATTTAAGATCTATAGCCGGAATGCAGTCAGACGACAAAAAACAGATGACAGACACTTTGAGAAATATATATACAGTGTATATATACATGTATATATACAGTGTATATATACATGTATATATATATACTCATATGTATGAGTTTTATACATACTCATTATACGTGTATATACTCATACGTACATATATATATAAAAATATATATATACAAAAAAATATATATATATATATGTACATATGTATGAATATATAAAACTAGTTCAACCCGTTTGTTAAAAGTTTTGGTATTAGGTTTGCATATAATGTAGAATTTCTCTATAGACCTTAGTTACACCTGCCTGGATTTGCTTTGGATATTTCTCTTCTCACTATGCTCCACTTGATGATATAATTTAGGTGTGAGTCTTTCAATTTCTATATTTACTTACTTAGCTAAGTGCTTCACCTTTTCTACTCATTTCTAAAAGTTGATGTATAGTTCTGATAGTGTTGTTTGAAGGCAGTATCTGTCAATCCCATGTAATGTTCGTCTGGTAATATAACCTTGGTAGAGACTGTTGCTCTGTGTATGATTGTTTTGTTCGAGCATTTTCCTTGTACTGGGCTGCTACTACAATTTTGGTAGTTGCAATCTCTCGATTCTGTATTTGTTGCCGTATTATTATGGTGTTACAACAGTCTAGTATCATGAGCACTAATAATATTGCTCTCATTCTTCATACAGTTGTGACTAATTTTAACAAACTTTCTATTAAAGCTTTATGTACAGTATGTGATTTTGATAACTTTATGTCCAGAATATGAAAAAATACCTTGCCGATGGTAATTGCTAAATTTTTATTAAAATGGGGCTTATACCATAGTATTGTTCTTCGTTTGGTTCTTTGCTATTTTTTGTGCACATTAATTGTCTGTTCAGGCTGAAACGCAAGTTTGTAGTTGTGTCCACTTTGATCGAGTGTGTGCTAGTATATGTCAGTTTCAGCGGTAAATGTAGTTGGGCCTGGTGCTCAACTGCCAATTTTTTTATTTATATTCAGTGGTGTGTGTTTTATTTTATTGTTTATTGGAAGTATAACACTAAGCAAAATGAAGATAAATTATAATATTGATTTAATCAAAACAAAATAAATGCAAGCTTAATTTCTACTTGTTAAAGGCCCACATGCACAATAGCATTGCAGCTAGTCGAGGCTCTTGGCTCACAGGAGTTGGCATAATCGAATAGTAGGTCTGTATTTATTTTGGCTTACCAAATGACTGTTAACGTTAACTCTAAAACTAGTAAATGCAAAAGTTTTGTGTAAGTCTATTGGAAGACTGTTCCATTGTGATGATACTCTACATTCGATTTTTTTTATCAGAAGCAGTATGAGATATCGGTAAAGGTAGATTGGTTTTTAGTGTTATAGTGTGAATCTCGTTTTTACTTTCTCACCTCTTGAATATGGTATGACAAAATGAAAAAATATCCCAAGTGATGTTGTTTACTACAATGAGTGATAAACAACATCACTTGGTATGTTGTTTATTACTCTAGTTGGATGGTTAGACTTGGTATGTACATACTGTAGATTTGCATTAGGCTTGTGGTAAATTCTGTGTATACCTGCAGTTAGGTTCAAGTTCACATGTAAAAATTTTACCTCATTTTTATTAGCAGATACAGTTATAAACAGTCCATTTTTAAACGGAGCAGTTTCCTCCTAATTTCCTCAGCTTCTCTTGATGTTTTGTTGGCTATTTTAAAGCTGTCATTGCTATATAATCTGAAGGTGTTGCTTATTCAGTTATAAATTTATTAGAGTATGAATGCTGACTAGTTCACAGCATTTTGCTCTATCAATGCTTCCTATCGTGATGCCAAATGATTCATTGGATTTTTTTGCGATAGTGTATTTTGGCTGAACAGCAATGATTTCTTGGCGTGTTTAATAGTATTTTTTCATTCTCTGATATTTGTAAATAATGCAAAATATACATGTAGTGGGTTATCAGCTGTTGTGCAATAGAAAAAGTCTACTACATCAAACTCTCAATAAGGTATAATTGTTCTTGTTTGGGTTGTAAAAGGACAACCGAGTTCCTCTACCTTTTTTACAAGAAAACAAATCAGTTGAGTGCAAGGCAATAAATACATATTTCCCAAATATGTAACTAGCAAAATGGCCGACGTTGCACGGGTATTAAAAACAGCTTATAAAACAGTAGCAGGTAATGTGGTTGCCTGCTACTTGTCATTAGTCTGGCACATTGCTAACGACTAATTGGAGTAAGCTGGTGTTGCAAAACTTAGTAATATGAGCCGTGAGAGTAAGCTTTAGTGGCGTTGTGCTGTAACATAAATCTATGCGTATTTTAACCTAGATAATCATTCATATCGCCCAATGAGTCTATCTATCTTGCGTAGCTTAATTGGTAAGATATTTGCTTGATGAAAGGGAGGTTCCGAGATCAAATTCAGCATGAAACAGATATTTTATTCCTAAAGTTTAATAGCTATAGCTAGACAAACCGAACGCACACACGCACAAACTTTGAGAATTATATATATATATAAATATATCTATCTATTATTTATCTGTATCTATATATATATATAGAGTGTATATATATTATTATATATTATATATTATATATTATATTATATATTATATTATATATTATATATTATATATTATATTATATATTATATTATATTAAATTATATAATATATATATAATATATATTATATATTATATTATATATTATATTATATATTATATATTATATTATATATTATATTATATTAAATTATATAATATATATATAATATATATTATATATTATATTAAATTATATTGTATATTGTTATAATTTTGGTACCAGCAGGAGCTGTAGAGTGCTCGAAGCATATGCTGAGCTATTTGTAAAATTGAAGAGATCTTATAAAATGGTAAAATGATTTTATTACTTGAAGTTTCATGCTATTAGCGTTTGATATAATATAGGTGTATAGTGTATAAATCATAGAGCTAATGCAATAGTCAGATTTTACCAAAGAATTTAAAATTAATACTAAATGAAAATAAAACAATGTGTATCAGTAAAATTTACCTGTAAAATTGAAGATATCTTATAAAATGGTAAAATGATTTTATAACTTAAAGTTTCATGTTTAAAACAATCTTCAGATCTAATGATGGTGATTGGGTATCGTATCACTTATATACAAACTGGTGCTATTTAAATGTTACTAAGTAGGTATTTAGCTTTATGTCTACGAGCTGAAACCAGGCCTGTTTCTCTCATTCAGGCTATCCATTTCTGGCAAATGTATTATGTAATACTTCTCAGCTATGCATAATCCGCAGTAACTCTTTGCTGTGTCAATGGTTTGGCTTTTGATATAATTTGCCATTTTATAGAGTAGTTTGCCTGTTTGTCCTTTAGCTTTTAGCTGTTTGTCCTTTAGTCCCATATGAAGTTTCTCAGTTCTGTTTGCGATTTTTTATCTCGGTGATTAAAGGAAGCTGTATGGTTACTGTATCATTGTTTGAATGTAGTGTTTGCTAGTCCAATATATGTGTGTTTAGCGTTACTTCCCGTTGCAGCTACTGTTGCCTGATATATATGCCTCGTATTATTCCGTTAGTTTGGCACTTCCCTTCTAGCGGGCACTCTTTTGGCCTTCTACAGTTGCATAGTCGTTCATTCTGGTGGCTTCGTTTGCTGTTGATAATAGCTGTGTTGTGTTTGTTTATGATACCTTTGACATTTGTCATGCAGCAGTAGCTCAATTTCACTGTATTGGTGTTGAGGATCTTGTGTAGTTTGCTGGTAGCTGAAAATTCTTCATGTATTATTTTAATGAACTCTTTTCCGATGTTGGTCGATACGTTTTTGCTGAATGGCGAGTTAAACCATATTATTTTTCTCTGCCGCTGTGTTTTTCTTGACCGGGTGTTATCCTTGCGTGGTACGTATTGCAGCATGTAATTGTATCCGCTGGTTCTTAGTGCTTCTTGGTATGGGTGTTTGGCTTTGTCAAAGATCTTTTTATTGGACGATATCATGTTTAGGCGTTTGTTTATTGATGCCGGGATGTTCTCAATGATGCTTAGTGGGTGGTTGGAGTGTCTGTTGACATACTTTGTTTGATTGTTTTCCTTCATGAATGGTGAATGGCTACCATTCACCATTGACAATTGTGGACTACCTGTTGTGGACTACCAATTGTGGACAATTGTGGTAATTGGATGTTACACTAAACCTCAGAACAGGCTACCATGCATATGTATGTGTATATGTATGTGTATATGTATGTGTATATGTATATGTATGTGTATATGTATGTGTATATGTATGTGTATATGTATGTATGTATGTGTATATGTACATGTATGTGTATATGTATGTGTATATGTATGTATGTATGTGTATATGTATGTATGTGTATATGTATGTATGTATGTACGTACATACATACATACGTAAAATGTACGTATGTACATATGTATGTACATGCGTATGTACGTATGCACGTATGTACGTTTGTACGTACATACGTATGTACGTATGTACGTGTATATGTATGTACGTATGTATGTACGTATGTATGTATGTATGTATGTATGTATGTATGTACGTATGTATGTACGTATGTATGTATGTACGTATGTATGTATGTATGTATGTACGTATGTATGTATGTACGTATGTACGTATGTATGTATGTACGTATGTATGTACGTATGTATGTACGTATGTATGTACGTATGTATGTACGTATGTATGTATGTACGTATGTATGTATGTACGTATGTATGTATGTACGTATGTATGTATGTACGTATGTATGTATGTACGTATGTATGTATGTACGTATGTATGTATGTACGTATGTATGTATGTACGTATGTATGTATGT